>NC_053024.1:230701738-230933836 GCF_003073215.2 Triticum urartu | reverse complement strand
TAGAGGGCTGATGAGTAGATGTCCAACACGCATGTGAATTCAACGCAGTCTGTACTTCTCATATAAAGGCTCCCCGCCAGTCCAATCTACGAAATCCTACGCACCTACGCACCCTAACCAAGGGCAAGAGTGATCACTCCAATTGCAAGATCAGTTGACTAGAAGCTAGACCCATGGAGGCGATGAGCGCGAGCATCAGCCGGCTGTGCCAGATGGTCCACGATGCCGGCCTGCGGCCCGGCACCGAGGAACGTCTCCAGGTCATGCTTGAGGCCGCCAGGGTGAGAGGCCGCTTGGATGACAGCTTCGTCTCCTTGTTCGACAAGGTCCTCGTCGGCTTCCTCGACAAGTTCACCGTCGTCAAGAAGCTTGTGGACGACCTTGACGTATGCCTCCAACCCACGTGCCCAGGCTCCGTGATGCTCGCCACCCTCAACGGCCTCTACGGTGACAACCTCTTCGACGCACTGGTGGCCCTGTGACTGCCCGCCGTCGCGCCGGAGAATTTCCACCTCGAGGTTGCGCCTGCCGCGCAGCGCCTGGCGCAGCAAGACACCGTCGACATAATCACCCACGTCTACACGCAATTCATCCACAAGGACTACTACGTGCTAGAGGAGGACGATAGGTCACTGGCCTTCTTGACCCGCAGGGCAACCTTGGACGACATTGTTCAGAAGCACGTTGAGCTCGCCGCCAACGCCGCTGCTCCTCACACGTCGGTTGGTGACACGTCGCACTAGGCCATGAGGATGTTGTTGATGGATCCGTATGTATCTTTATCTTTCCATCAAATCCATGTAGTAGTATATGGTACTAATAGTAATTATCTTACCTTTCGCATCAACTTCATAATTTTTGTCCGTACTCCATGCATGAACCACGCTAGAACCTAACTTCTCCTTACTCTAGGGAAAATCGTTATTTCTACCAGTCGGATGTGGGGTTCCGGCAAACCCTTAAGGTTCGAACACTGGGGTGCACACGGAGTCTTTTCCTCCCACCGATCTACGCCCTAGCTCGCTAAGATCTCGCGGACGAACTCGACGCACTTGCAATACAGAAACACACAAGATTTATACTGGTTCGGGCCACTGTTGTGGTGTAATACCCTACTCTAGTGTGGTGGTGGTGGATTGCCTCTTGGGCTGGTGACGAACAATACAAGGGGAAGAACAGCCTCCTGAGGTTGAGGTGTTCTTGTGCTTGGCCAACTTGGGTGGGTGAGAGTGATCTAAGATGTCTCCCCCTACCTATGGTGGTGGCTAGTCCTACTTATAGAGGCCCTGGTCCTCTTCCCAAATCTTGAGCGGGAAGGGAGCCAACAAAGGTGGGCAAATTTGAAGGGGGATGATACGTCTCCAACGTATCTATAATTTTTGATTGCTCCATGCTATATTATCTACTGTTTTAGACTATATTGGGCTTTATTTTCCACTTTTATATTATTTTTGGGACTAACCTATTAACCGGAGGCCCAGCCCAGAATTGTTGTTTTTTTCCTATTTCAGTGTTTCGAAGAAACAGAATATCAAATGGAGTCCAAACGGAATAAAATCTTCGGGAACGTGATTTTCTCACCGAACATGATCCAGGAGACTTGGAACCTACTCCAAGGAGTCAAAGAGGAGGTCACGAGGGTGGGGGGCACGCCCCCCTAGGGCGCGTCCCCTGCCTCGTGGGCCCCTCGGTGCTCCACCGACGTACTCCTTCCTCCTATATATACCTACGTACCCCCAAACGATCAGAACAGGAGCCAAAAACCTAATTCCACCACCGCAACTTTCTATATCCACGAGATCCCATCTTGGGGCCTGTTTCGGAGCTCTGCCGGAAGAGGGCCGTCATCACGGAGGGCTTCTACATCATCATAGCCCCTCCGATGAAGTATGAGTAGTTTACCTCAGACCTTCGGGTCCATAGTTAGTAGCTAGATGGCTTCTTCTCTCTCTTTGAATCTCAATACAAAGTTCTCCCCCTCTCTTGTGGAGATCTATTCGATGTAATCTTCTTTTTGCGGTGTGTTTGTTGAGACCAATGAATTGTGGGTTTATGATCAAGTCTATCTATGAATAATATTTGAATCTTCTCTGAATTCTTTTATGTATGATTGGTTATATTTGCAAGTCTCTTCAAATTATACGTTTGGTTTGGCCAACTAGATTGGTAGTTCCTGCCATGGGAGAAGTGCTTAGCTTTGGGTTCGATCTTGCGGTGTCCTTTCCCAGTGACAGAAGGGGCAGCAAGGCACGTATTGCATCGTTGCCATCGAGGATAACAAGATGGGGTTTATTTCATATTGCATGAATTTATCTCTCTACATCATGTCATCTTGCTTAAGGCCTTACTCTATTTTTAACTTAATACTCTAGATGCATGCTGGATAGCGGTCGATGAGTGGAGTAATAGTAGTAGATGCAGAATCGTTTCGGTCTACTTGTCATAGACATGATGCCTATATACATGATCATGCCTAGATATTCTCATAACTATGCTCAATTCTGTCAATTGCTCAACAGTAATTTGTTCACCCACCGTAGAATACTTATGCTCTTGAGAGAAGCCACTAGTGAAATCTATGGCCCCCGGGTCTATTCTCATCATATCAATCTCCATCACTTTAATCTTGCTTTGCTTTTTTTTACTTTGCCTTTACTTTTTATCCTGCATCTTTATACCAAAAATATTATATCTATCAGATCTCACTCTCGTAAGTGGCCGTGAAGGGATTGACAACCCTTAATCGCGTTGGTTGCGAGTAGCTATCGTTTTGTGCAGGTACGAGGGACTTGAGCGTGGCCTCCTACTGGATTGATACCTTGGTTCTCAAAAACTGAGGGAAATACTTACGCTACTCTGCTGCATCATCCCTTCCTCTTAGGGGAAAACCAACGCAAGCTCAAGACGTAGCAAGAAGGATTTCTGGCGCCGTTGCTGGGGAGTCTACGCAAAAAGTCAACATACCAAGTACCCATCACAATCCCTATCTCTCGCATTACATTATTTGCCATTTGCCTCTCGTTTTCCTCTCCGCCACTTCACCCTTGCCGTTTTAGTCGCCCTCTCTCTCTCTCTATCCTCCCTCTCTATTTGCCTCTTTTGCCCGCTTGCTTTTGTTTGCCCATGTGTTAGATTGCTTGTTTGTCGCGATGGCTCAAGATAATACTAAATTGTGTGACTTCACCAATACCAATAATAATGATTTCCTTAGCACTCCGATTACTCCTCTTACCGATACTGAATCTTGTGAAATCAATGCTGCTTTGTTGAATCTTGTTATGAAAGATCAATTCGCCGGCCTTCCTAGTGAAGATGCCGCTACTCATCTGAATAGCTTCGTTGATTTATGTGATATGCAAAAGAAAAAAGATGTCAATAATGATGTCGTTAAATTGAAGTTATTTCCTTTTTCGCTTAGAGATCGTGCTAAAGCTTGGTTTTCGTCTTTGCCTAAAAATATTATTGACTCTTGGAACAAGTGCAAAGATGCTTTTATCTCTAAGTATTTTCCTCCCGCTAAGATCATCTCTCTTAGAAACGATATTATGAACTTTAAACAACTTGATCATGAACATGTTGCACAAGCTTGGGAGAGAATGAAATTAATGATACGTAATTGCCCTACTCATGGTTTGAATTTGTGGATGATTATACAAAAATTTTATGCCGGATTGAATTTTTCTTCTAGAAATCTTTTAGATTCGGCCGCGGGAGGCACTTTTATGGAAATCACTTTAGGAGATGCTACTAAACTCCTAGATAATATTATGGTTAATTATTCTTAATGGCATACTGAAAGATCTTCTAATAAAAAAGTGCATGCGATAGAAGAAATCAATGTGTTGAGTGGAAAGATGGATGAACTTATGAAATTATTTGCTACTAAGAGTGTTTCTTCTGATCCTAATGATATGCCTTTGTCTACTTTGATTGAGAATAACAATGAATCTATGGATGTGAATTTTGTTGGTAGGAATAATTTTGGTAACAACACTTATAGAGGGAATTTTAATCCTAGGCCATATCCTAGTAATCCTTCTAATAATTATGGGAATTCCTACAACAACTCTTATGGAAATTATAATAAGATGCCGTCTGAATTTGAGAATAGTGTTAAAGAGTTTATGAATTCACAAAAGAATTTTAATGCTTTGCTTGAAGAGAAATTGCTTAAAGTTGATGATTTGGCTAGGAACGTTGATAGAATTTCTCTTGAGGTTGATTCTTTAAAGCTTAGATCTATTCCTCCTATGCATGATATCAATGAGTCTCTCAAAGCCATGAGAATTTCCATTTATGAGTGCAAGGAAAGAACTGCTAGGATGCGTGCTTCCAAAGATGCCTTCATTAAAGCGTGTTCTTCCAATTCCTATGAAAATCAAGATGAAGATCTAAAAGTTATCGATGTGTCCCCTATTAAATCTTTGTTTTGCAATATGAATCTTGATGAAACTGAATATGATCTTCCTTTACCTAGAAGGCGTTCTAAAAATTCGGAGTATTTAGATCTTAATGATAAAATTGATGAAAGTGGAATTGAAAGAAATAAAAATCTAGATGTTGCTAAACCCACTATATTGGATTTCATGGAATTTAATTATGAAAGTTGCTCTTTAATTGATTGTATTTCCTTGTTGCAATCCGTTCTAAATTCTCCACATGCTTATAGTCAAAATAAAGCCTTCACCGAACATATTGTTGATGCCTTGATGCAATCTTATGAAGAAAAACTTGAGTTGAAAGTTTCTATCCCTAGAAAACTCTATGATGATTGGGAACCAACTATTAAAATTAAAATTAAAGATCATGAGTTTTATGATTTGTGTGATTTGGGTGCTAGTGTCTCTACTATTCCCAAGACTTTGTGTGATTTACTAGATATCCGTAATTTTGATGATTGCTCTCTAAACTTTAATCTTGCGGATTCCACTATTAAGAAACCTATGGGAAGGATTAATGATGTTCTTATTGTTGCAAATAGGAATTATGTGCCCGTATATTTCATTGTTCTTGATAAAGATTGCAATCCTTCTTGCCCTATTATTCTTGGTAGACCTTTCCTTAGAATGGTTGGTGCGATTATTGATATGAAGGAAGGAAATATTAGATTTCAATTTCCATTAAAAAAGGGCATGGAACACTTTCCAAGAAAGAAAATAAAATTACCATATGAAACTATCATGAGAGCCACTTATGGATTGCCTACCAAAGATGGCAATACCTAGATCTATCCTCGCTTTTATGCCTAGCTAGGGGCGTTAAACGATAGCGCTTGTTGGGAGGCAACCCAATTTTATTTTTATTCCTAGCTTTTTGCCCCTGATTAGTAATAAATAAATTATTTAGCCTCTGTTTTGGTTGTGTTTTTTGTGTTTAATTAGTGTTTGTGCCAAGTAGAACCGTTGGGAAGACTTGGGGAAAGTCTTGTTGAACTTGCTGTAAAAAACAGAAACTTTAGCGCTCATGAGAACTTCTGTCATTTTTATTTTAAGAGTGCTATTTAGTTAATTATTTTTGCAGATGATTAATAGATAAATTCCTCACGTCCTTCAATTTATTTTAGAATTTTTTGGGTTCCAGATCTTGCGCTAGCTACAGATTACTACAGACTGTTCTGTTTTTGACAGATTCTGTTTTTCGTGTGTTGTTTGCTTATTTTGAAGAATCTATGGTTAGTAAAATAGTTTATAATCCATAGAGAAGTTGGAATACAGTAGGTTTAACACCAATATAAATAAAGAATGAGTTCATTACAGTACCTTGAAGTGGTCTTTTGTTTTCTTTCGCTAACGGAGCTCACGAGTTTTCTATTTTGAGTTTTGTGTTGTGAAGTTTTCAAGTTTTGGGTGAATTCTTTTGATGGATTATGGAATAAGGAGTGGCAAGAGCCTAAGCTTGGGGTTGCCCATGGGACCCCCAAGATAATCCAAGGACACCAAGAATTCAAAGCTTGGGGATGCCCCGGAAGGCATCCCCTCTTTCGTCCACTTCCATCGGTAATTTACTTGGAGCTATATTTTTATTCACCAACATGATATGTGTTCTGCTTGGAGCGTCTTGTATTATTTGTGTCTTTGTGTATTAGTATTCCACAATCATCCTTGCTGTACACACCTTTTGAGAGAGCCATACATGAATTAAAATTTGATAGAATACTCTATGTGCTTCACTTATATCTTTTGAGCTAAGTAGTTTTGCTCTATGTGCTTCACTTATATCTTTTGAGCTAAGTAGTTTTGCTCTATGTGCTTCACTTATATCTTTTAGCTAAGTAGTTTTGCTCTATGTGCTTCACTTATATCTTTTGAGCTATGTAGTTTTGCTCTATGTGCTTCACTTAGATCTTTTAGAGCACGGTGGTGGATTTGTTTTAAAGAAACTATTGATCTCCCATGCTTCACTTAAATTATTTTGAGAGTCTTAATAGCATGGTAATTTGCTTAATAATAATATGCTTGGTATTCAAGATTTGTGAAACTTTCTTTTGAGTGTGTTGAATACTAAGAAAAGATTGAAGCATGATAATTGTTTTGAGATATGGAGGTGATAATATTAAAGTCATGCTAGTTGAGTAGTTGTGAATTTAAAGAATACTTGTGTTAAAGTTTGTGATTCCCGTAGCATGCACGTATGGTGAACCGTTATGTGATGAAGTCGGAGCATGATTTATTTATTGATTGTCTTCCTTATGAGTGGCGGTCGGGGACGAGCGATGGTCTTTTCCTACCAATCTATCCCCCTAGGAGCATGCGCGTAATACTTTGCTTTGATAACTTCTAGATTTTTGCAATAAGTATATGAGTTCTTTATGACTAATGTTGAGTCCATGGATCATACGCACTCTCACCCTTCCACCTTTGCTAGCCTCTCTAATACCGCGCACCTTTCGCCGGTATCATACACCTACCATATACCTTCCTCAAAACAGCCACCATACCTACCTATTATGGCATTTCCATAGCCATTCCGAGATATATTGCCATGCAACTTTCCACCATCTAGTTCATCATGACACATTCATCATTGTCATATTGCTTAGCATGATCATGTAGTTGACATAGTGTTTGTGGCAAAGCCCCCATTCATAATTTCTTCATACTTGTCACTCTTGATTCATTGCATATCCCGGTACACCGCCAGAGGCATCCATATAGAGTCTTACTTTGTTTTAGAATCGAGTTGTAATCATTGAGTTGTAAATAAATAAGTGTGATGATCATCATTTAATATAGCATTGTCCCAAAAAAAGAGAGAAAGGCCAAATAAAAAAACAAGCCCAAAAAAAGAGAAAATAAATAAAAAGGGGCAATGCTACTATCCTTTTACCACACTTGTGCTTCAAAGTAGCACCATGATCTTCATAGTAGAGAGTCTCTCATGTTATCACTTTCATATACTAGTGGGAATTTTACATTATACAACTTGGCTTGTATATTCCAATGATGGGCTTCCACAAATTGCCCTAGGTCTTCATGAGAAAGCAAGTTGGATGCACACCCACTTAGTTTCTTTTGTTGAGCTTTCATACATTTATAGCTCTAGTGCATCCGTTGCATGGAAATCCCTACTCACTCACATTGATATCTATTGATGGGCATCTCCATAGCCCATTGATATGCCTAGTTGATGTGAGACCATCTTCCCCTCCTTTTTGTCTTCTCCACAACCACCATTCTATTCCACCTATAGTGCTATATCCATGGCTCACGCTCATGTATTGCATGAAGATTGAAAAAGTTTTGAAAAAGTTAGAGTATGAAACAATTGCTTGGCTTGTCATCGGGGTTGTGCATGATTTAAATACTTTATGTGGTGAAGATGGAGCATAGCCAGACTATATGATTTTGTAGGGATAACTTTCTTTGGCCATGTTATTTTGAGAAGACATAATTGCATTGTTAGTATGCTTGAAGTATTAATATTTTTATGTCAATATAAACTTTTGTCTTGAATCTTTCGAATCTGAATATTCATATCACAATTAAGAAGATTTGCATTGAAATTATGCCAAGTAGCACTCCGCATCAAAAATTCTCTTTTTACCATTTACCTACTCGAGGACGAGCAGGAATTAAGCTTGGGGATACCTGATACGTTTCCAACGTATCTATAATTTTTGATTGCTCCATGCTATATAATCTACTGTTTTGGACTATATTGGGCTTTATTTTCCACTTTTATATTATTTTTGGGACTAACCTATTAACTGGAGGCCCAGCCTAGAATTGCTATTTTTTTGCCTATTTCAGTGTTTTGAAGAAACAGAATATCAAACGGAGTCCAAACGGAATAAAATCTTCGGGAACGTGATTTTATCACCGAACGTGATCCAGGAGACTTGGACCCTACTCCAAGGAGTCAAAGAGGAGGTCATGAGGGTGGGGGGCGCCCCCCCAGGGCGCGCCCCCCTGCCTCGTGGCCCCCTCGGTGCTCCACCGACGTACTCCTTCCTCCTATATATACCTACGTACCCCCAAACAATTAGAACAGGAGCCAAAAACCTAATTCCACCGCCGCAACTTCCTGTATCCACGAGATCCCATCTTGGGGCCTGTTCCGGAGCTCCGCCGGAAGAGGGCCGTCATCACGGAGGGCTTCTAAATCATCATAGCCCCTCTGATGAAGTGTGAGTAGTTTACCTCAGACCTTCGGGTCCATAGTTAGTAGCTAGATGGCTTCTTCTCTCTCTTTGAATCTCAATACAAAGTTCTCCCCCTCTCTTGTGGAGATCTATTCGATGTAATCTTCTTTTTGCGGTGTGTTTGTTGAGACCGATGAATTGTGGGTTTATGATCAAGTCTATCTATGAATAATATTTGAATCTTCTCTGAATTCTTTTATGTATGATTGGTTATCTTTGCAAGTCTCTTCAAATTATACGTTTGGTTTGGCCAACTAGATTGGTAGTTCCTGCCATGGGAGAAGTGCTTAGCTTCGGATTCGATCTTGCGGTGTCCTTTCCCAGTGACAGAAGGGATAGCAAGGCACGTATTGCATCGTTGCCATCGAGGATAACAAGATGGGGTTTATTTCATATTGCATGAATTTATCTCTCTACATCATGTCATCTTGCTTAAGGCGTTACTCTGTTTTTAACTTAATACTCTAGATGCATGCTGGATAGCGGTCGATGAGTGGAGTAATAGTAGTAGATGCAGAATCATTTCGGTCTACTTGTCACGGACGTGATGCCTATATACATGATCATGCCTAGATATTCTCATAACTATGCTCAATTCTGTCAATTGCTCAACAGTAATTTGTTCACCCACCATAGAATACTTATGCTCTTGAGAGAAGCCACTAGTTAAATCAATGACCCCTGAGTCTATTCTCATCATATCAATCTCCATCACTTTAATCTTGCTTTGCTTTTTTACTTTTCCTTTACTTTTTATCCTGCATCTTTATACCAAAAATATTATATCTATCAGATCTCACTCTCGTAAGTGACCGTGAAGGGATTGACAACCCCTAATCACGTTGGTTGCGAGTAGCTATCGTTTTGTGCAGGTACGAGGGACTTGAGCATGGCCTCCTACTGGATTGATACCTTGGTTCTCAAAAACTGAGGGAAATACTTACGCTACTCTGCTGAATCATCCCTTCCTCTTCGGGGAAAACCAACGCAAGCTTAAGACGTAGCAGGGGACAACTAGTACTAGCTATCCTGACAAAAGGTGGTCTGCGCCTACGAAAGGCTCTGGTGGTGACGTCCTCTTGGGCTCCACGATGACCTCCATCTTGCCGTCCTTATGGTCTTGGTCTTGTTGTGCCTCGGTACTCCTCACCTGCGCTGGTTCCCTTAGCACCAAAGAGGAAACAAGGATGCTGTGCGCGTTGGTGCCCGCCTGGTGTCGATCGTCATGGCTCACGTCACGAGAGCCTCGTGAGGTTCGCCTCGCCTTGATATCTCCGCTCCTCGTGAGCCTGCCTGACTAGGACGCTCCGGAGGAGGTCTTGTGTCGCCCGCCTCGCGAGGCTTGGCCCCTCGCGAGGGTCTTGGATGCCTTGTTGATGAAGATGGGCCGTACGGCCTGTTGGCCCAGCCATGCAGCGGGCCGCAGGCAGGCAAGTTTGGGGCCCCCGTTCCCAGGACGCTGACACTAGCCCCCGGGCCCAAGGTGCGCTCGGGCTTGGCTTCACGGCAAAGCGAAGGGCCAAGTACGGAGCACCGTGGGCCCCAAAAGCCTGTGGCCTTGGTTGACGCATGGCGGCTGATTGGACGTGGGCGTCTCCACTTCCCCACGCTACCCTTGAATTCACCTGGCTATGCGGCCCCCGCTTCTTACTCAGTTATTCTTCCTTCACTGCGCCTGAATCTTCCAATGTCCCTGCTTCTTCGAGGCCCTGCTCCGTCCTCCCAATCTGATTCCGCTCCACCTGCTTCTCTGCCATGGCGTCGAAACAAGCCGAGAAGGGGAAGAAACCTCTGTCCTCGCCAACTACGCCTCTATCCTTTGAGCCGGCGCTCGGCCGGCCCCGGGTGCTCAACGATGAGGCCATGGACAAGGTGCGCCCCATGCTTGCCTCCAGTTTCAATGAGTGGGCAACGACACCTTGGCCCGCGTCTCGCACTCGCATGGCTCGGGCAGTCACCGAGGTTCCGATCTTCATTGAGGCCCCCTGGGCTGGCCTGCTTCCTCCCTTCTCCGCTTTCTTCAACACGGTGCTCGAGCACTATCAGATCCACATGCTCCATCTCGACCCCCAATCTGTGACCCTTCTTGCTGTCCTTCGCCTTCTTGTGCAAGGCCATGGTGGGCATCACTCCTTCCGTGGCACTCTTCCGCCACTTCTTCTCGCTGCATCTCACCGGTCCCCGGCAGAGCTCGGGGTGCGTGGGCTTCCAGGCCGTGGCTGCAATGGCAGGCGCATGGATCGACTTCGAGCTTCCTTCATCCACGAACGAGTTCCGTAGTCGATGGGTGTTTGTTGACGTCGGCGCGCTCAACCCTCTGCTCCAAGCTCCGGTGGGGCCTGTTATTCCAAACTCCGGCTAGGATCATCAAAAGCTCACGAGCCCCTGCCTTGCCCCCATCTGGGCCAGGCTAAGGTGGTTGAAGGACCTCGGCGTGACCGCGCCCATGGTGGTGAGGGAGTTTTTCAGGCATCGAGTCGCTCCACTTCTGCGCCACTCCCGCCCGATGTGGGACTTGCTCCGCAGCCAGGACAACATGAGGTTTCAGGAGGAGGGGCTTCCTCTTGCGGCGCGGCAAACAGTGCTCATGTTCCTATCAGGTGTCCCTCTGTCGGATGAGATGCCCAGGAACAGCTGCCTGTTGTACCACTGCGAGAACAAAGTCACGTTTGCCACGAACATGCCTTCCTTTGATGAGTGGGGGCTGCGCCCAGTCGGCTTGACGGGGCCCCGCGAGAACCCCTTCATCATGGTCCCCCTCCCTGCCGTTGGTGCCGAGCTCGCCCCAGGTGATGGTGCGGGGGCGAGCTCCGACGGGGGCCGGCGGCTCAAGTGCCGAGGAGCACATGACGAGTGGTGATCCGGGGGCGTCGTCCTCGGGGGCCTGCGACCCCCCTCCTGAGGCGTTGGTTGCGGAGGAGACGCGACATGCGGCTCCTGAGGCTGAGGCTCCAGGGGCCTCGGGAGGTTGCAGCGAGAGGGCGCAGGGCTGCTCGCCACGATCGGGCTCCCCTGAAGCCATCCCTCTTGGTTCTTCTTCGGCTCCGTCGCGCACCGGCCGTCACGTCCAGCGCTTTGGTAGTCTTTGTGTGGACTTCGAGGAGCTCCGCAAGAGGAAGGGATCCCCCAACAGCAGCAACATCTTCGGGCCGTTGAAGCGACAAAAGTACATCGCCATTGATGCGTAAGCATCTTATTGCCGTGGCTTCCTGCATGTGGTCTTCTTATTCTGACGTCTATCTTTCAGGGCTCCTTCCGTTGAAGTTGTCGCGTCTTCCGAGAGGCTGCCTCCTCCTTCATCAACTCCCCCACCGGCCTTGAACGTTCCTGGCCTGCCTGCCGCCCCTGGAGCAGGGTCGGCCGGGGGGAGCGTCCTCGCCTTCGTGGCGCGCTGAGTCCATGGTTCGGCCGCCCCTCCCCCACTATCTAGCGTGGAGCTCGGCGGGCGTGCCCAAGACTCCTCCCTTGCTCATGAATAGCCGCTGGTTGACCTCGATCTTCGGTTCCTCTTCAAAGCGGCGAGCCCCGTTCAGCTTGGACTCCTCGCGAGGACAGGCTGATGTCAGGCGCGGCGGCAGCCCCCAGCCCACACCGGGAGGTGGCGCGTCACTTGATGCTCCGCCCGCTGCCCCCGAGGTGGAGGACGAGGCGGGTCGAGCGTTCGAGCTCGAGCGCGGGCGGAGCGTGGTTCGTCACGAGTTCTTCCAGGAGGCGATGGGCGCGATGAGCCACCTTGGTGAAGAGCTTGTTGGTGTCGACTCGCGTTCTGAGGCTGAAGGTCTCCGACTGGTGGAGGAGCGGTGCAAGCTGAAGGTGGCCATCAACCTCGGTCGCTACCAGCGCAACCTCGAGAATGCTAAGGCCGAGGCGTCCCCCAAGATCGCCCATGAAGCCCGCTCGCGAGCCTTGGAAGAGGCTCGCAAGGCCGATCACCGCCGCGAGGCAGCGGAAGACCGCACGTGGGAGCTCCAGGCCTGGAGCGCGTCCCTCGAGCAGTAGGTGGAGGTGCGCAGGGCTGCTCTTGCATCGCTGAGGGGGACGCCCGCGGAGGAAGAGGAGGTCCAGAAGCGCGAGGAGACATTGGCCCTGGAAGCCGTGGAGCGCAGCCTCGAGCTCGAGCAACTGGAGACGAGGGAGCATCAAGTTGCTCAGGAAGAAGATGCTGTTGGGGCCCGCGAGGCCGAAGTCGAGGAAGAGATCAATCGCCGGGTGGCCGAGGTTTGCGCAGATCCGGAGGGCATGTATGACTCGAAGCTGAAGCTCGCAGGTCTGGAGGATGTGAGCAGAGCCGCCGCCCTCAAGCCTAGGCTGGATGAGGCCGAGAGGCGTGCGGAGGCCACAACCACCGCCCTGGTTACGGTGCAGGAGGACTTGGCCTGCGCCCAAGCCGAGCTGCTTTCTCTTCGGAACCGGGTTGATGATGCCGAGGCCGTCGCACGGCAAAACAAGGAGGAGGTGCTCCAGCGCCGGACGCTGGAGCGCGAGCATGCTCCTATGCTTCAGGGCCTCCGGAATAGGGCCAACACCGCCCTGGGTTATATCTGCGATGAGAATGCTCCGGCCCCCCACTCGAATGACAATGCCAGCCACCTGACCTTCTTTACCGAGGTGGTGGCGCGCCTGGAGGCTTGATCTACCAGGGCTCGCCAGCTTGTGGAGGAAATGGGTCATGGCCTGCTTCAACGCGCCTTCTCCCGTGTCTTCAGCCACCTTCTGAATGCCGACCCCAACTTTGACTTCGACGCCGCCATTGCCCCCGTACCCATGGTCGTCCGAGGCGACTTGGCGCGTTGGGTAGAGGACCATGTGTACGCGTTGGTCAGTGCCTTCACCTCGGAGGATGGCGCGGTGGTGGTCGTCGCAGACGAAGGCAACATGGTTGACGACGGCGATGGGGGCGTCGCTGACGGCGGCGTCGACGCCGACGTGAGTGACGCGTCCGCGGGTGATGTAGCGAGTGATATTTCTGGCTGATCCCATGTTCTCCTGTTGTTTCATCCTGCATGCAGAACTCGGGCATGGCCTTGGAAGACTTGTAAGAGCATTTTGAGAGGGGGAGCCCCTCATGTAAGCAAATTGCAGTTTTTATTTTCCTATGCAATGTGGGTATGTGTCCTTCTAAACTCGTGAAGCCGGGGGCGAGCTTCCCGTAGTGGTTTACCTTAGTCAGCACCGGCTCCGGGCTGGGTCATGAAGCGATGAACTTCTGACAATCCTGTGGAACCTATCGCCCCGTCTGAGGGGGCCCCTCCCCCTCATGAGGTGAGCGCCAGCCACAGTGCTGGCGCGTGCTTGACGAGCGTGCGCTTTGCGCAGTCCGGCTCGTGTGGAGCTTGCGAGGGGAAGGCGGTGGACATGAGTCCCAAACCAAATGAGATCAAGAAGGCAAGAAATGGCTTGAACGAGAAAAGGCACCCCCCGCGTGCATCGATAAAAAATTAGCTTCAACTTAAATCCAGATCCAGAAAGCAAAGCCGCAGAAAGAGAGATCCAAAGCAAAAGGCCGCATCCGGCACCTAGTCTAGTCTTCAGGTCTTCAAGTCTTCTCACCAGCGCGGAGCTAAGTGCTGCCACTAGGCGTGGGAGGGAGCCCCAGGGCCTGAGGCCAGCGCTCCTGAGACTCCGGGGTGTGTACAACCCCAACTCATTATTAGGTGAGAGTGTCACGGGCGGCGAGCTTCACAGGCACCGGGCCTTCTTCACAGGAACCGGCCTTGCTTCATATCGCCAAACGAGGGACCCGCCTTGCGCCGCCCTCAACCTCCTCTGTGCCGACCGGTCACCAGGACGACACAAAGGAGGGAAAGGGGACGCCAGCGGTTCCCTCGGCGACCACATGTCCTCTGCCGGGGAAGGGTCGTCGAAGCCTCCCCAGCAGAGGGCCTACCTCCGGGTATCCCCTGGCCTTGTATGCTTTGGGAAGGGGCCTGGCTCCCGCCCCCTCTCCTGCAGCCCCCAACGCGATCCTCCCGCTGCCAGGGGGCCGTCGAGCTAGGGCCGCCTGCCGCTGCGATGACGTGCTCCTCCTGCGACTCATGGTTAGCGTAAGCTTTCTCCTGAGGAATTAGGGGTACCCAGTAGTGGTCGTCGCACGTGCGGTCGTGGAGGTTCCCCGGCAGCTCCTGGAAGGCCTCGACTCCTAGCGTCCCTTCTTCCCAATCTTCTCCAACGAACGAGCCAGGACCGTCCTCCGGTGTGTACTCCTGGTCCGTCATGCGGGGCACGTAGGCTTCTGGGGCTGTTACCCCGAACACCTCGCCATGGTGCCCCACACTCCATTTCGCCCGGCCCAGCGTGACGTCCTGGGGGTGATAGCGTGGCATCCCACTTGGTCCATGGAAGGCGACGCTTGTGCCCATGCTTGTTGCAGACGGTACGGGGGTGGTAGAGCCCCCGGCACCGCCGGCCATGCTGGTGTTGACGAAGCCCCCTGGCGTGCCTGATGGTGCGTGGTGGCGGCGTAGCCCGCCGAGAATCCCCGTAGCGGCCTGAGGAGAAAGCTGATGGCAGAAGGGCGAGACTCCCGAGGCCGCCGCGTCCAGCAGCTCGACAACGCGTTCTAGCAGTGTGTCCGGACTGCTCTCCATCAGCCAGCACCGCAGCAGCTCCCTTGCCATGGTGAGCACTGTCCGCGTGTTTGCTTGTTCCCGCCGTGAGAGCGTCGCTGTCGTTGCAGCGTGGCTTGCTGCTCTAGCTGCGGCCCGTACTTGCTGTGGAGTGGGGGTAGATGACGCTCCACTGCGTCGCCCTCGCCCTGCCGGATTGGACGGCGCTCGTGCCGCCTGGAGCACGGGGTTGAGGTCTTCATAGGTGGGCGGCGCCGATCGGGCTGGCCAGGCCGCCCAGCGGTCGGAGTCAGCTCTTGGGTCGTCGGACATCACGGCCACGGAGCGTCCCAAGTCGGTTGTCGGAGAAGAAGCTCCGGCACACCCCTACCTGGCGCGCCAAATGTCGGATGTGGGGTTCTGGCAAACCCTTAAGGTTCGAACACTGGCGTGCACGCGAAGTCTTTTCCTCCCACCGATCTACGCCCTAGTGTAACATCCCAAAATTCTAAATTTTGGAATGTTATATTAAATAGATAGTTTTGATTGATTGTTTGATTGCTTGAGTTAAATTGAGTGAAATTCGAAACTTTTTGAAAGTTAAATGAGAGGGAATAAAAGGACTTTCCCAAAATTTCATTTTGCTTTTATGATCTCCATGAATTCAAATGCTTTTCAAATACAAAACCCTAGAGAGAAGATGACATGACTTCTTCCATTTAAATAAATGAAAGGGTGTTTGAAAATATTTGAATTTCATTTGGAAAATATTTTCCAACTTAGAAACTTTTTGCAACTCAATGATTTTCACGAGCGAGGATAAAATGACTTCTTCAAATATATGAAATATGAGTTGGAAGTTTCAAAGAATTAAATTCAAAATCCTTTTGAAATTATTTCCAATTTGGAGTTATTTGGGTTTTATTCAAATTATTTTTCTCCAAAAATAAAATATACGGAAAATAGGGTAACATGATTCCCTACATCAGAAAATTGGAGAGAAATAATTTTGAATTAAATTTGGTATTCTTAAAATGATTTCTATTGGATTTTAGTAGGGCAGTAGCACTCTTTGAATTATTTGTATTTCTGCGGATTTTAATTGATGCTAGGAAAATGTTCATGCTATAGGAAATCTTTTTCTGAAAATTTTGATATATTATATGACTATATTGTTTTCCCTTTGCTTTATTATTATTTTTGTTTGTCTGTGTTAAAAAAAAGAGAAACTCTTCGAACAGTGCCAGGCCGAAGCCCAGCACGGCTCTCTCTCTCCCTCTCTCCGCCCCACGGCCCAGCCGAATCGGCCCATGGCCTCTTCCCTCGCACGAACCGCCTCCGCCCCGGTCACCCGTTCCCTCCCTCTCTCTCCCGCGGACGCCGACAGGTGGGCCCCGCGTCCTCTTCCTCCTCCCGCAAGGCAGCAGGAGTCCTTCTCCTGGACGCCAACGCCGGCCGACGCCGAGTCCGCCCTGGACTCTCCTCTCCACCTTGCCCCTCACCCAAGCTTCGCCCCCTCCTATATATATCTAGGCCCTGGCCTTGTTTTGCCTCTAACCGGAAGGCCCGAGACCCTCCCCATGCTCCACGTGAACTCGCCGGAGTTTGCGAGATCCGATGAGCTCCGCCGCCAAGCCTCGCGCTGTTCCGACGCCGTAGCCGAGCGTCGACCCCGCCATCGGCTTCACCACCTCGCGCCGCTTCTTCCCGACCCCACGGCCACGCCAGAGGACCACCAGAGCCGCCGCCCGCTCGAAGCCGATGCCGCTGCCGCCGTCTTCTCCGGCGACGTCGAGCCCAACCGCCGCGGTAACGCCCCGTCTGTCCTCGTCCGTCTGATCATAGATCTAGGGCTAGGATTAGATCGGCTAGTTTTTTCTTCTTCGAATCGATTTTCTTTAATTGACGAACGTTCATTCGATAAACTTCTGAAGCGAATGGTTACAACCAATAAGATTCTGCCACGTAGCCAAGGACCCGGTTGCAATTAATTTTTCTTACAGAATAGTCCCTGTTTTTCAAACGATCACAACTTTTTACTCGTTTGTCCAAATTCAACAAAACCAATGCTCACGTCTTCGTTATGATCTTCTCTATCTAGTAAAACAACTTAAACATGTTTTTGAAATTTTAAAAATTTGAATTAGATCAGATTTGAATTCAAACTTCGTTTGATCGTAACTTGAGTTTTGTAGCTCTGTTTGAGTTGATTCTTTTTGCAAATTGAAGCTTTTGAACTAAACTTTCTGATAAGGCCAAATTCCCTTTAATTCTGGTACTGTTAGAAATTGTTTTTTGTTGCAAGAGTTGTTTGCTTGTTTTCAAAGTTTTTTGAGTTCTTTTCTTTGATTCTTTTGAGTGATTGCTTATGTGTGGTTACTATTGCTTGCCTACGATAGATTGACCTGAGTGTGACGAGTAGATCTGTCAAGAGTTTTGAGTGCAAATTATGTTCATCAACATTGCAGGCAAGTTCACACTTTGATCGTACTTTTCATTACCCAGTTTTATTGCGTTAGATCAATCCTCAAACATTGCATGATTAGGATCTAATTGAATTGTGGGATGGGAAGTAGTTGAGGTAGTACCTATTGCCTGTTTATTATCAAACCCTTGGGAGTTACTATTACGTTATGCTTACTTTGCCATGCTATGCTCGTAGATGTGGATTGGGTTTTGAGAGTATCCATGACAGATGTGAGATTGTTAATTAATGGTTTACTTAAGGTGGCAACTTAAACACACATCTGGGTGGATTGAGGCACCTGGTTATTCTAGAATTTGCCTGTCTAGGCACCTGGGTTTCCAGGATTTGCCTGTTTTTTATGGACCGCCACCCAGGCTCAAAGGGATCATGAGATTATTCATACTAGAAACTTCCGTGTGCAGCCACAAGCTATTATGGGCTCTAGCATAGTTGATTAAGTCGTGTGAACTCTTACAGTGGTAGACTAGCAGATGTAGGGGTTGTAGGTGGTACGGTCCACCCATCGTAAGGTGCAAACGCTTCTGAAAGACTATGTCTCGGTCATCCGTTTCTCAAACACCATGTAGTGCGAGAAATCCAACGGAGGAGATCGAGTCTTGTGGGGAAAAGTGCACAAACCTCTTCAGAGTGTACAAACTAATCATGGTTAGCCGTGTCCCCGGTTATGGACATTTTGAGTATCTGGTTCTTGGATTATCCTTTGATCTCATCACGTTACTTTAATTAATTTTGTTGGGTTTTAATGATGATACTTAATTGGGATTGAGAATGCTGTCAACCATTCTCAATGTTTAACAACCACCATGATAGCTAAATAAAATTATTCCTTTGCAGTAGGGAAAAATTGGCTTTTCACAAAAAAATTATAACCATAGAGCTTTTCCACCAGCCATATATGCATGTAGTGATAGCCATTGTTCATCATTTTCTCTATGGTGTGAATTTGCCAGTACATTCAATGTACTGACCCGTTTCGGGCTGCAACGTCTCATGTTGCAGGTTTCTTATGACGAGTAAGTGATACGTTAGGGTTACGATTTCTACACTCAACTTTGCCGTTGGTGTTGATGGGAATCCACAACCTTGTTGCTTCCGCTATATGGATTGAGGTAATGGTATTTACGTTACTTTATACATGTGATTTACCTCTGTTATAAATCCTTCGAGTACTGTGTGTGTCAGCATACCGATCCAGGGATGACACTTAAGCACAGAGACTTGATCCATTCGGGTCAGGTCACTACACCTAGCTCGCCAAGATCTCGCGGACGAACTCGACGCACTCGCAACACAGAAAGACACAAGATTTATACTGGTTCGGGCCACCGTTGTGGTGTAATACCCTACTCCAGTGTGCTGGTGGTGGATTGCCTCTTGGGCTGGTGACGAACAATACAAGGGGAAGAACAAACTCCTAAGGTTGAGGTGTTCTTGTGCTTGGCCAACTTGTGTGGGTGAGAGTGATCTAAGATGGCTCCCCCTGCCTATGGTGGTGGCTAGTCCTACTTATAGAGGCCTTGGTCCTCTTCCCAAATCTTGAGCGGGAAGGGAGCCAACAAAGGTGGGCAAATTTGAAGGGGGGCAGCTAGTACAAGCTATCCTGACAAAAGGTGGTCTGCGCCTATGAAAGGCTCTGGTGGTGACGCCGTCTTGGGCTCCACGATGACCTCCATCTTGCCGTCCTTCTGGTCTTGGTCTTGTTGTACCAAAATGGCAACCTTTGCCTGATGCCTCGGTACTCCTCGCCTGCGCTGGTTCCCTTAGCACCAAAGAGGAAACAAGGACGCTATGCATGCTGGCGCCCGCCTGGTGTCGATCATCATGGCTCACGTCACGAGAGCCTCGTGAGGTTCGCCTCGCCTTGATATCTCTGCTCCTCATGAGCTTGCTTGACTAGGCCGCTCCGGAGGAGGTCTTGTGTCACCCGCCTCGCGAGGCTTGGCCCCTCACGAGGGTCTTGGATGCCTTGTTGATGAAGATGGGCCGTACGGCCTGCTGGCCTAGCCAAGCAGCGGGCCGCAGGCAGGCAAGTTTGGGGACCCCCGTTCCCAGGATGCCGACAATACCTATCGGTCGTGCCATGGAGCATAACCAAATTTTACAAGTTACAAGTTCAAAAGGAAAAGCTTGCCGTGTTCGCGTCACACCCCTCTGCCCATACGGTTGGGCCGGCACGCCGCTCAAGGGGGAATGCGTGCTGTGTTGCATTTTCACTTACAAGTGGGACCGTAGTTGAGCAAACCGACTATCGGCAAACCCCCACCCCGCCCAGCGCATGATGGCTGAGAAAACAGGAGGGAGAAGAGATGGTTGTAGCATGGACTCCAAGAAAATTGGTGTCGGACGGGACCCCTATGGGTGGCGTGTGCCGTACTGCTAGACGTGAATGCTAGTTATGGCCCATGCCACCCCACTATATTGAGCCTATATCGAGGTTCTAGTTACATACAACAAATTTCCTGGAGTCCGTGCTCAGCCCTCCTCTATCTCTCTTCTCAGCCAGCCAGCAGACACGCGGAGCCCATCGTCTGTTTGCTCACATGCGGTCCCAGATGTCAGTGAAAACACAAGAGGACCCACTGAACCTGCACATCTTTCACCTCGACGTGCTGGTGATGAAAAACAAATCCAATAAAGATCTTCGGTGGCCACTTTTGGAGTTACTCAAGAGTAGTAAGATTCTATATAGAGTTTAACCCAAGATGCACATCACGTGGCTTCAACTAGCACTCCATTTTCTTGCATGATATGACCTAGATGCTGGATGTCCAACATGTCGGCAAAAGGAGGCGGAGCGGAGGAGTAGGAAACACGGCAAGCCATGTGCGTACATCATACTACGTACATGCCCACCTCACGCAGTCACGCTATCACCATATTTCTCGGCCTCCGTGCGACACCTAACTATTGGTTGGCTCTATGTGATGTGGCAACTTCATACTACTACGGATGCTGGCTATACTACCACGGCACCAACACTCTAAGAAGTGAGTCGAAAACCATTTATAAATTGAGTTTATGACATGCATATGCAAATGTACCATTCATTACATACAACAAGTCATCAACACACAACGCCATCGAGGATACATGTTGGATTATAGATTAGTTCCAACAAAACATTCTAGTAAATACTAAAGTTTTCATCACACAAAAAATAACAAGCAATGAAATGAACTTCAGCTCAACCACTCCTCGGCGTTGGAAACGCTTGCTTTGAACCAGAAGAGTTGGTCTCAGAAGGGCCAGCTACTGTCAATCTTGAGACCAACGTAGGACTGATCATCTAGGCTGAAGCGGCCTATTTCATGACCCATATTGTGATAGCCACGGCAGGGAAGCATAGCAATGTCCGAGGTATAGATACAATTGCTTCTCATAAATGGTAGTAATGTTGTGTCAACAACAGCTGGATCGCCTTTCACCATGATTGGATAGTTTTGTCCAAGGAAGAACGAGTTTCCTCCAAGAGTATCCACACTAAACCAGGGATAAGGTGTTGACGCTAGCACAGTAGTATCCATCCCGAATACCCTTCAACGGATGTTGGAATAGGTCCGGAGAGTGCGACCATGGGAGACAACACTTGCTTCCTTAGTCAAATCAGCGGTGCCCTGTATACAGACAAGAAGCGGTGATCCATCGGAATAAGTTGCCAGGCACCACTGAGTATATGGGTCCTCATTCTCGTGATCATCATCATTGTCATCTCCCCCTTGGTTATAATTTTTTTCAAGTATAGGTGGTGGAATGTTCACAGGACCTTGGAAACACAAGAAGGTTAATTAGTAAAGGGAAACTAGCTAACCCGCATGCATGTGGATGAAACAATTATAATTACGGTGGAAGCCAAACGTACCGAAAGCATAAGGATTCCATGCAAAAACAGTGCCACGAGTGGTGGCAGTAAACACAAGACCCTCGTATTGAATTGCATCATAGTACTCATCCTTGTGTAGAAACTGATTTTTGAGTAATATCCATTCAGTCGAACTATGAAGGAAGGCAACAAGCTTGTCGAAGGTAGCAACAACTACATATTCCATTAAATCCCAAGAGCGGTCGGGAGCTTGACAAATTGCTATCTTCTGTAGATGACAGTCACCATGACCATAGTTGAAAGTACGGTCATAACTGGTGTGCTCAACCTCTGGGCAGTCTGAGATTTTTGGAAGTGGAACCCGGTGACGAGTGTACACATTCAAAAGTTCCCACTCGCAGTTGGACCCAATATAAACAATCCAATCTCCATTTGCGCCTGCCCAAGCCTTACCCTCAAGCGATGGCATCTTAACATCACACGTATCGTTATCAAGCGGCACCAACTTGCACAAGGCGAGGCCTCTGTCGTCCGCGCGCCAGTGAGCAGGGTCACGGTGAAGAAGATAGGGGAGATGAAACCGCTCCTGGACCCTTGGGTTCGTTGTAATGATGTTATTAGTTGAGTCAAGAATGGTCTTGAACGAACCTGCCATGCTAGCCAAGGTGATGACGTCGCACTGATCAATGAGTTCCTCCACCACGTCATCATTTAGATTGGGGCAAGAATAAGGGGGTCGTTTCCGGTCTGTTCCCTCCATGGAGAAGACGATCGAACAATGGCAGAAGGAAGGGTGAAGGAAAATGGAGGAGGGAGGAAGAGCGTGCAACAACAGTTCCAAATCGAGAGGGAAAGGCGAAGAGTCGATGGACGGTTGCCAGGGTACACGAAGAGGCGCCCCGGCCTACATAGACATCCGTTCCGAAATTGTACAAAAGGACTAGCGGTCGTCTCACTGACATGTGGGAACGGGACCACATGTCAACGAAGAGGCTAGTGGGGAGCGGACGGTTGCCATAGAGGTCACACACTGATGGCAAGGCCGTCCTGTCAGACCTAGTGCCCGTGCGGGATGGCTTCCGTCCCCCACACGAGCGAAGCCACTTGGCACCCCCACACGGTTTGTCCGCCACGCCGCTAGGCCAACTCCAACGTGTGCAGCTCGGACGCGCGCTCGCTCAGCCCCCTTTCCCTCGACGCCCCGGAGCTACCCAACCACGGCTACGTGTTTTGCGCACCCGGTGATACGTCTCCAACGTATCTATAATTTTGGATTGCTCCATGCTATATTATCTTCTGTTTTGGATGTTTATGGGCTTTATTATACACTTTTGTATTATTTTTGGGACTAACCTATTAACCCAGAGCCCAGTGCCAGTTTCTATTTTTTCCTTGTTTTTGAGTATCGCAGAAAAGGAAAATCAAACGGAGTCCAATTGACCTGAAACTTCACGGAACTTATTTTTGGAAGGAAAGCAACCCGGGAGACTTGAAGTCCACGTCAAGGAAGCTTCGAGGAAGCCACGAGGTAGGGGGCCGCGCCCACCCCCTGGGCGCGCCCTCCACCCTCGTGGGCCCCTCGTGGCCCCCCTGACGTACTTATTCCACCTATATATCTCCATATACCCTAAAACGATCGGGGAGCACAAGAGATCGGGAGTTCCGTCGCCAAAAGCCTCCGTAGCCACCGAAAGCCAATCTAGACCCGTTCTGGCACCCTGCCGGAGGGGGAAATCCCTCTCCGGTGGCCATCTTCATCATCCCGGCGCTCTCCATAACGAGGAGGGAGTAGTTCTCCCTCGGGGCTGAGGGTATGTACCAGTAGCTATGTGTTTCATCTCTCCCTCTCTCGTGTTCTTGAGGTGATACGATCTTGATGTATCGCGAGCTTTGCTATTATAGTTGGATCTTATGATTTTTTTTCTCCCCCTTCTACTCTCTTGTAATGGATTGAGTTTTCCCTTTGAAGTTATCTTATCGGATTGAGTCTTTAAAGATTTGAGAACACTTGATGTATGTCTTGCCGTGCGTATCTGTGGTGACAATGGGATATCACGTGATTCACTTGATGTATGTTTTGGTGATCAACTTGCGGGTTCCGGCCATGAACCTATGCATAGGGGTTGGCACACATTTTCATCGTGATTCTCCGGTAGAAACTTTGGGGCACTCTTTGAGGTTCTATGTGTTGGTTGAATAGATGAATCTGAGATTGTGTGATGCATATCGTATAATCATACCCACGGATACTTGAGGTGACATTGGATTATCTAGGTGACACTAGGGTTTTGGTTGATTTGTGTCTTAAGGTGTTATTCTGGTATGAACTCTAGGGCTGTTTGTGACACCTATAGGAATATCACAACAGATTGATTGGAAAGAATAACTTTGAAGTGGTTTTGTACCCTACCATAATCTCTTCGTTTGCTCTCCGCTATTAGTGACTTTGGAGTGACTCTTTGTTGCATGTTGAGGGATAGTTATGTGGTCCAATTATGTTATTATTGTTGAGAGGACTTGCACTAGTGAAAGTATGAACCCTAGGCCTTGTTTCCTATCATTGCAATACTGTTTACGCTCACTTTTATCATTAGTTACCTTGCTGTTTTTATATATTTTCAGATTACAAAAAGCTATATCTACTATCCGTATACCACTTGTATCACCATCTTTTCGCCGAATTAGTGCACCTATACAATTTACCATTGTATTGGGTGTGTTGGGGACACAAGAGACTCTTTGTTATTTGGTTGCAGGGTTGCTTGAGAGAGACCATCTTCAACCTATGCCTCCTACGGATTGATAAACCTTAGGTCATTCACTTGAGGGAAATTTGCTACTGTCCTACAAACCTCTGCACTTGGAGGCCCAACAATGTCTACAAGAAGAAGGTTGTGTAGTAGACATCAAGCTCTTTTCTGGCGCTGTTGTCGGGGAGGTTAGCGCTTGAAGGTATATCTTTAGATCTTACAATTGAGTCTTTTAGTTTCTTGTTTTATCACTATTTTAGTTTATAAAAGAAAATTACAAAAAAATGGAATTAAGTTTGCCTCATACGCTTCATCTTTTTAATATCTTTCGTGAGTATGATGGAAAGAAAAATTGTGCCAAAATGTTAGAAGAAGAATGCATTAAAATGTTTGGTACTAAATCTTTGAATGATGAGCATGATTGCAATGTTGTTAGTATGAACTCCTTGAATATCCATGGTACTAATGATGATTGCACTAGTTATGATGAAAACGTCTCCTATAAACATGTCAATTTTTGTGGAGTGCATTGGGTTTGTAAGTACACACCAAATAGGGAAGATAGATATTGCATGAGGCATAAGTACTTAGAAACTAAATTGCTGCAAGAAAGGCTAGATGATTGTGCTGAAAATTTAAATTTTCTTGGCCATACATGTGGACTTTGCAATGAAAGTGGTCATTTAACTATCCGATGCAAATTGTTTCATGATCTAATCGTGTCCAAAAATTGTGATGACTTGATTTACCTTGCACATTATAATGAACTTAGTTTGCTTATGGGTTACCAAGAAATGAAACGTATAACTAACTATCTTCCAGTATTTGCTCGTGATAAACTTCTTGGCTTTGATCTAGAGGAAATTTATATGTATTGTGCGGTGAATTGTATTGAAAATCCTTATATAGCCAATTACATAAAGAAAAGAAAACAAATAGAAGATGAAGAGAATACTAATGAAAGGGAAGAGACTTCCTAATATCCTCCTATTATTTCTTATGATGAATCAGGTAAGGAGGAGCCTCCTATTCAACCAATCTCATTAATAAGGAGCTCCAAAAAGAGGATTGAACCCACACATGATGTGGTGAATAAGAAGAAAAGAAAAAGGAAGAGAGGTAAAAAGATATCTCTCCCAAATAATGATGCTCCTATTACTATTGTGCCTCATGAAAATATAATTGTGGAAGATAATGATACTTCTTATGATCTTGAAAATCTTTTTGGCACTTGCTTGGAAGAATATGATAATTGCTATACTATTGGTGCTATCCATACTATTAATGATGAGAGTGGTTATGCTTATGATATGAAAAGGCCCAAGTTTGGGGATGCTATGTTTGATGAAGATGATGTTTTTGAGAATATATTTGCTGCAATTAATGTTTGTCCCAAGCTTGCGGATGCTACATTTAATAAATATGATATTTTTAGTCTCCCAAGTTTTGATATGCAAATTTATAATGATGATAGCATGCCTCCTACTTATGATGATTATATTGATGAAAGTGGGTTTGGAAGAGCATCAACTTTAGGAAGTAATGACCCCACTATTTTGGAGGATGTTCAATCTTATTATGATAATTATGAAAGTGGATTTGGAGAGGTCATGACTTTATTTAGTGATGATTCCACTATCTTGGAAGAGGTTTCAATCGATTATGATGAGAACAAAGTTGCTACTTATGATAATTATTGTGATGATACATATGCTATAAAAAGTAGTGATGATTATATTTATAAAATTTTTCATGATTATGATTACCCTTTTTCTGAACATTACTCTTTTAATGGGGAAATAATTTATAGTATTCAAGTCTCTTATGATACTCCCACTATTCCGAATGAGAAGAAATTTGCTTATGTGGAGAATAATAAAATTTCTATGCTTGTAGATCATGAAAAGAATGATTCAGGTGCTAGTTATATTGCTGAATTCATTCAAGATGCTACTGAAAATTATTATGAGGGAGGAACATATGCTTGTAGGAATTGCAATAATATCAAGTTTCCTCTCTATGTGCTTAAAGTTTTGAAGTTATGCTTGTTTTGCCTTCCTATGCTAGTTGATTATTGTTCCCATAAGTTGTTTGCTCACAAAATCCCTATTCATAGGAAGTGGGTTAGACTTAAATGTGCTGGTCATATTCTTCATAAGCTACTCATAGGAAGTGGGTTAGACTTAAATGTTCCCATAAGTTGTTCCCATAAGTTGTTTGCTCACAACATTACCTAAGTGGTGATTTATTTTCTTATACTAACGAAGCTTACGAGTTTTCTATAAAGTTTTGTGTTGTGAAGTTTTCAAGTTTTGGGTAAAGATTCGATGGACTATGGAATAAGGAGTGGCAAGAGCCTAAGCTTGGGGATGCCTAAGGCACCCCAAGGTAATATTCAAGGACAACCAAAAGCCTAAGCTTGGGGATGCCCCGGAAGGCATCCCCTCTTTCATCTAAGCTTGGGGACAACCAAAAGCCTAAGCTTGGGGATTGGCTCATCCGATAACCTATTGCAATGCACGTGCAATTATGTATTCAGAAAATATTTTTTTGCCTCATCGCAGCACCCACTCAGAGAAGCGACTCGAAAGCCATTCATAAATTTAGTAAGTTTATCACAGGCATATCATTTTATTACATACAATACCCACAACGACAACGAGGATACATTATAAATACTAAAGTTTTCAACACACAACAAATAAGAAGGAATGAAATGAACTTCAACTCAACCAATCCTCGGCGTTGGAAACGCTTGCTTTGAACCACAAGTGATTCTCTGGGAAGGGCCAGCTACTGTCAATCTCGAGACCAACGCAGGGCTGATCATCCAGGCTGAAGCGGCCTACTATATCACAACTAGGGTAGGGAACCACCGCAATGTCCGAGGTATAGATACAGTTTCTTCTCATAAATGGTAGTAACGTTATGTCAACAGCAGTTGGATCGCCTTTCACCATCATTGGATAGTTTTGTCCAAGGAAGAGCGAGTTTTCTCCAAGATTATCAATACTGTACCAGGAAGAAGGTGTTGGCGCTAGCACACTAGTATCCATACCGAATACCATGCAACGGGTGTTGGAATAGGTCCAAAGAGTGCGACCATGGGAGATATCACCTGCTTCCTTAGTAGTAACATCAACAGTGGGCTGTATACAGACAAGAAGGGGTGATCCATCGGAATAAGTTGCCAGGCGCCACTGAGTATATGGGCCCTCCTCGTCCTCATGCTCGTGATCATCACCATCGTAATCTCCCTCTTGGTTATAAAGTTTTTCAAATATAGGTGGTGGAATGTTCACAGGACCTTGGAAACACAAGAAGAAGGTTAATTAGTAAAGGGAAACTTGCTAGCCCACATGCATGTGGATGAAACAATTATAATTACGGTGGAAGACAAACGTACCGAAACTACGAGGATCCCATGCAAAAACAGTGCCACGAGTGGTGGCAGCAAACACAAGACCCTCGTATTGAATTGCATCACAGTACACATTCGTGTATAGAAACTGGTTTTTGAGAAATATCCATCCAGTCGAACCACAAAGGACGGCAACAAGCTTGTTGAAGATAGCAACAACTCCATAGTTCCTGTAATGCCAAGAGCGGTTGGGAACTCGACAAATTGCTATCTTTCGTAGAAGACAGTCACCATGATCATATTTGAACATGCGTAGAATACCGGTGTGCTCAACCTCTGGGCAGTCTGAGATTTTTGGAAGTGGAATCCGGTGACAAGTGTACACATTCACAAGTTCCCACTCGCAGTTGTACCCAATATAAACAACCCAATCTCCATTTTCACTTGCCCAAGCCTTGCCCTTAAGCGATGACATCTTAACATCATATGTATCATTATCAAGCGGCATCAACTTGCACAAGGCGAGGCTTCCATCATCCCCGCGCCAGTTAGCAGGGTCACGACGAAGAAGATAGGGGAGATCAAACTGCTCCTGGACCCTTGGGTTCCTTGTAATGATGTTATTAGTTGAGTCAAGAATGGTCTTGAACGAACCTGCCATGCTAGCCGAGGTGATGGCGTCGCACCGATCAATGAGTTCCTCCACCACGTCATCTTTTAGATCGAGGCAAGATAACGGGGTAGTTTCCGGCCTATTCCCTCCATGGAGAAGACGATCGAACAATGGCAGAAGGAAGGGTGAAGGCAAATGGAGGAGGGAGGAAGAGCGTGCGACAACAGTTCCAAATCGAGAGGGAAAGGCGAAGAGTCGGTATACGGTTGCCAGTTTGCCACGGTACACGAAGAGGCGCCCCAGCCTACACATCCATTCGGAAATTGTACAAAAGGACTCACCATCGTCTCACTGACATGTTGGAACGGGACCACATGTCAACGAAACATGGTGTGTAATTTCTCATGCAAAATGCGATCTGGCCGCGTTGGCCCGAGGGGTCGCATTAGTTATCGACCTTTATTTTTTTAATATACAATCTGAGTGGATAGCTCCTGTGGTCATCACACGTGAGCACATATATAGGTAGGCTAGGTGGGCAGGCGGCAACAATCTAAGTGCTAAAAGAGTTGATCCAATGCTTGGTTTTGTTTGGATTTTCCAACTATGACCATTGGATAGAGTGAATCAATGGCTTACGTTCAAAGTTATTCTCATACTATAGAATGGTATAGGAACGTGGAGAGATTTGGTTGATTTTATATCGCTGAATAATATAAAATATTATGAGTGCAGACGCTCCACCGCGAGGTTTGTTGCTCCTTATCAGTCGTCGGGAATCTATGTTCTTCCACCCTTTCGTTTAAGACATGAACTTTGTTCATCCTTTTGCCGACATGCGAGACATCTATATGCCTCCATTTTAAAAATCATACTATATGCCTCCATGACACGCGGGACATCTAGCATCAAGGTGGCATGTCATGCAAGAAAATGGAGATATGCAGTGCGTAAGTGAGTCGTGCACTTCGATGACACCTAGTACTACACAATATTTTTTCTCCTCGATGGCACGTGAATAGTGCATGTACTCAATGACAGAGCACAGGATGGTAGTCATGGACATGGCCGGCCCTTTTTGAAGAGAGTACTAATAAATAACTTTGATGTGTCCCGTCAACTCGCAGAACAACGAGAAGCTTGCTTACTAGGCCTTCTCCCTCGCCAACACATGTGCGGTGGCTGGCAGAACAAGGAGAAACTTTTGCTTACAAGCGGTAGACGTGCAACAGTTCATTTGGTGTTAGATTGCCAGAAGTACTACTGTAGTACCATCACTATTGTTCGACTTCCGGAAGAGGAGAAGAGCCAAGCGTAAGGTCACCTACTAACCTAGTATAGTACTACTATAGCCAAAGCTGGTCCAGCTTTTTAGAGCATGGTTAATTAATATAGGCAGCTCTTGCAGCGGCACATCTTTTAGAGCAAGTACTATCTGCGTACGAAAAAAGGAAGTGAAACAAAAGTTGGAGTGGTGATACGTCTCCAATGTATCTATAATTTTTGATTGTTCCATGCTATTATATTATCAACCTTGGATGTTTTAAATGCATTTATATGCTATTTTATATGATTTTTGGGACTAACCTATTAACCTAGAGCCCAGTGCCAGTTTCTGTTTTTTCCTTGTTTTATAGTATCGTAGAAAAGGAAAATCAAATGGAGTCCAATTGACCTAAAACTTCACGGAACTTATTTTGGACCAGAAGAAGCCCACAGAGTATCGGAGATGGACCAGAAGAGTCTCGGGCTGCGCACGAGGGTAGGGGCGCGCCCCCTGCCTCATGGACAGCCCGGAGATCCACCGACGTACTTCTTCCTCCTATATATATCCATATACCCTAAAAACTTCGGGGAGCACAATAGATCGGGAGTTCCGCCGCCAGAAGCCTCCGTAGCCACCGAAAACCAATCTAGACCTGTTCCGGCACCCTGCGAGAGGGGGGAATCCCTCTCTGGTGGCCATCTTCATCATCCCGGCGCTCTCCATGACGAGGAGGGAGTAGTTCGCCCTCGGGGCTGAGGGTATGTACCAGTAGCTATGTGTTTGATCTCTCTCTCTCTCTCTCTCTCGTGTTCTTGAGGTGGTACGATCTTGATGTATCGCGAGCTTTGCTACTATAGTTGGATCTTATGATGTTTCTCCCCCTCTACTCTCTTGTAATGGATTGAGTTTTCCCTTTGAAGTTATCTTATCGGATTGATTCTTTAAGGATTTGAGAACACTTGATGTATGTCTTGCCGTGCTTATCTATGGTGACAATGGGATATTCACGTGATTCACTTGATGTATGTTTTGGTGATCAACTTGCGGGTTCCGCCCATGAACCTATGCATAGGGGTTGGCACACGTTTTTGTCTTGACTCTCCGGTAGAAACTTTGGGGCACTCTTTGAAGTTCTTTGTGTTGGTTGAATAGATGAATCTGAGATTGTGTGATGCATATCGTATAATCATACCCACGGATACTTGAGATGACATTGGAGTATCTAGGTGATATCAGGGTTTTGGTTGATTTGTGTCTTAAGGTGTTATTCTAGGACAAACTCTATGATAGATCGAACGGAAAGAATAGCTTCATGTTATTTTACTACGAACTCTTGAATAGATCGACCAGAAAGGATAACTTTGAGGTGGTTTCGTACCCTACCATAATCTCTTTGTTTGTTCTCCGCTATTAGTGATTTTGGAGGGACTCTTTGTTGCATGTTGAGGGAAATTTATATGATCCAATTATGTTATTATTGTTGAGAGAACTTGCACTAGTGAAAGTATGAACCCTAGGCCTTGTTTCAACGCATTGCAATACCGTTTGTGCTCACTTTTATCATTAGTTACCTTGCTGTTTTTATATTTTCAGATTACAAAAACCTTTATCTACCATCCATATACCACTTGTATCACCATCTCTTCGCTGAACTAGTGCACCTATACAATTTACCATTGTATTGGGTGTGTTGGGGACACAAGAGACTCTTTGTTATTTGGTTGCAGGGTTGCTTGAGAGAGACCATCTTCATCCTACGCCTCCTACGGATTGATAAACCTTAGGTCATCCACTTGAGGGAAATTTGCTACTGTCCTACAAACCTCTGCACTTGGAGGCCCAACAACGTCTACAAGAAGAAGGTTTTGTAGTAGACATCAAGCTCTTTTTTGGCGCCGTTGTCACGGAGGTGAGTGCTTGAAGGTATATCTTTAGATCTTGCAATCGAATCTTTTTGTTTCTTGTTTCATCACTAGTTTAGTTTATAAAAGAAAACTACAAAAAAATGGAATTAACGGTACCTCATATGCTTCATCTTTTTAATATCTATCATGAAAATAAGGATTCCGATAATTGTGCTCAAGTGCTATAAGAAGAATGCATTAGAATGTTTGGCACTAAATATTTGAATGATGAGCATGATTGCAATGTTGTTAGTATGAATTCCTTGAATATCCATGATGCTAATGATATGCAAAGGCACAAGCTTGGGGAAGCTATGTTTGATGAAGATGATATTTTTTGTCCCCCAAGTTTTGGTGAGCAAATTTAATATGATGATAGCATGCCTCCTATTTATGATGATTATAATTATGAAAGTGGATTTGGAGAGGTCATGACTTTATTTAGTGATTAATCCACTATTTCGGAAGAGGTTCCAATTGATTATGAGAACAAAATTGCTATCTATGATGATTATTGTGATGACTTGTATGCTATAAAGAATAATGATAACCATGAAACTTGTGATCATGATTTTAGTTTTCAATTGGATTATACCTCACATGATAGTTATTTTGTTGAGTTAGCTCCCACTACTATTCATGAGAAGAAGTTTGCTTATGTGGAGAGTAATAAAAATTCTATGCTTGTCCATCATGAAAATAGTGCTTTATGTGATAGTTATATTGTTGAATTAATTCATGATGCTACTGAAAATTATTATGAGGGAGGAATGTATGCTTGTAGGAATTGCAATAATATCAAGTTTCCCCTCTATGTGCTTAAATTTTTGAAGTTATGCTTGTTTTACCTTCCTATGCAAGTTGATTCTTGTTCCCACAAGTTGTTTGCTCATAAAATCCCTATGCATAGGAATTGGGTTAGAACTAAATGTGCTAGTCATATTCTTCTTGATGCTCTCTTTATGTTTCAAGTCTTATCTTTTATGTGAGCATCATTGAAATCATCAAGCCTAGCTAGGGGCGTTAAACGTTAGCGCTTGTTGGGAGGCAACCCAATTTTATTTTTGTTCCTTGCTTTTTGATACTGTTTAGAAATAAATAATTTATCTAGCCTCTGTTATGATTATGTTTTTATGTTTTAATTAGTGTTTGTGCCAAATAGAACCGTTGGGAAGACTTGGGGAAAGTCTTGTTGATCTTGCTGTAAAAACAGAAACTTTAGCGCTCACGAGAACTGCTGCATTTTTATTTGTAAAGTGCTATTTAGTTAATTATTTTTGCAGATTATTAATAGATAAATTCCTCACGTCCAGAAATTTATTTTAGAATTTTTGGGGTTCCAGAACTTGCGTTAGCTACATATTACTACAGATTGTTCTGTTTTTGACAGATTCTTTTTTTCGTGTGTTGTCTGCTTATTTTGATGAATCTATGGCTAGTAAAAGAGTTTATAAACCATAGAGAAGTTGTAATACAGTAGGTTTAACACAAATATAAATAAAGAATGAGTTCATTACAGTACCTTGAAGTGGTGTTTTGTTTTCTTTCGCTAACGGAGCTCACGATATTTTCTGTTAAGTTTTGTGTTGTGAAGTTTTCAAGTTTTGGGTAAAGATTCGATGGACTATGGAACAAGGAGTGGAAAGAGCCTAAGCTTGGGGATTCCCAAGGCACCCCAAGGTAATATTCAAGGAAAACCAAAAGCCTAAGCTTGGGGATGCCACGGAAGGCATCCCCTCTTTCGTCTTCGTTCATCGGTAACTTTACTTAGAGCTATATTTTTATTTACCACATGATATGTGTTTTTCTTGGAGCGTCATTTTATTTTATTTAGTTTTGCTTGCTGTTTGAATAAAATACCAAGATCTGAAATTCTTAAATGTTAGAGAGTCTTAACATATTTGCATAATTATTCGACTACTCATTGATCTTCACTTATATCTTTCGGAGTAGTTTGTTGTTGCTCTAGTGCTTCACTTATATCTTTTTAGAGCACGGCGGTGGTTTTATTTTATAGAAATAGATGAACTCTCATGCGTCACTTATATTATTTTGAGAGTCCTAAACATCATGGTAATTTTCTTTGGTTATGAAATTAGTCCTAAATATGATGGGCATCCAAGAGGGATATAATAAAAACTTTCATATAAAGTGCATTGAATACTATGAGAAGTTTGATACTTGATAATTGTTTTGAGATATGAAGATGGTGATATTAGAGTCATGCTAGTTGAGTGGTTGTGAATTTTAGAGATACTTGTGTTAAAGTTTCTGAATCCCGTAGCATGCACGTATGGTGAACCGTTATGTGATGAAGTCGGAGCATGATTTATTTATTGATTGTCTTCCTTATGAGTGGCGGTCGGGGATGAGTGATGGTCTTTTCCTACCAATCTATCCCCCTAGGAGCATGCGCATAGTACTTCGTTTTGATAACTAATAGATTTTTGCAATAAATATGTGAGTTCTTTTATGACTAATGCTGAGTCCATGGATTATACGCACTCTCACCCTTCCACCATTGCTAGCCTCTCTAGTACCGCGCAAATTTCACCGGTACCATAAATCCACCATTTACCTTCCTCAAAACAGCCACCATACCTACCTATTATGGCATTTCCGTAGCCATTCCGAGATATATTGCCATGCAACTTTCCACCGTTCTGTTTATTATGACACGCTCCATCATTGTCATATTGCTTTGCATGATCATGTAGTTGACATCGTATCAAAGCCACCATTCATAATTCTTCCATACATGTCACTCTTGATTCATCGCATATCCCAGTACACCGCCGGAGGCATTCATATAGAGTCATATTTTGTTCTAAGTATTGAGTTGTAATTCTTGACTTGCAAGTAAATAAAAGTGTGATGATCATCATTTTTAGAGCATTGTCCCAAGTGAGGAAAGGATGATGGAAACTATGATTCCCTCGCAAGTCGGGATGAGACTCCCGATGAAAATAAAAAAATAAAAAAATAAAAGGCCATAAAAAAGAAAAGGCCCCCAAAAAAAGAGAGAAAAAGAGAGAAGGGACAATGCTACTATCCTTTTACCACACTTGTGCTTCAAAGTAGCACCATGGTCTTCATGATAGAGAGTCTCCTATGTTGTCACTTTCATATACTAGTGGGAATCTTTCATTATAGAACTTGGCTTGTATATTCCAATGATGGGCTTCCTCAAAATGCCCTAGGTCTTGGTGAGAAAGCAAGTTTCATGCACACCCACTTAGTTTCTTTTTGAGCTTTCATACACTTATAGCTCTAGTACATCCGTTGCATGGCAATCCCTACTCACTCACATTGATATCTATTGATGGGCATCTCCATAGCCGTTGATACACCTTGTTGATGTGAGACTATCTTCTCGTTTTTGTCTTCTCCACAACCACCATTCTAATCCACCTATAGTGCTATGTCCATGGCTCACGCTCATGTATTGCGTGAAGATTGAAAAAGTTTGAGAACACCAAAAGTATGAAACAATTGCTTGGCTTGTCATCAGGGTTGTGCATGATTTAAATATTTTGTGTGGTGAAGATAGAGCATAGCCAGAGTATATGATTTTGTAGGGATAGCTTTCTTTGGCCATGTTCTTTTGAGAAGACATGATTGCTTGGTTAGTATGCTTGAAGTATTATTATTTTTATGTCAATATTAAATTTTTGTCTTAAATATTATGGATCTGAATATTCTTGCCACAGTAAAGAGAACTACATGGATAAATATGTTAGGTAGCATTCTATAGTGACCAGACCTCAAACGGTCCGATCTCTGTGCATCAGTGTCATCCCTGGATCAGTAATGCTGACACGCACAGTACTTGAAGGATTTATAACAGAGTAGCAATCACACACTTATTACATCGAATGCCTCAAAAGAGAACTTATTACAAATAATATGGCTTAAGGCCATCTAATAACGATAACAACGGAAGGCTTGGAAGATAAGTGAGTACATCAACTCCAACAGCATCACTGAGTATAGAACCACGACCTAAGGCTCCTTACTCGTCATCTGAAAAGTCTGCAACATGAACGTTGCAGCCCGAAAACGGGTTAGCACATGGAATATGCTGGCATGTAACACATAGAGAGTAGTGAACAGAAATAGGCTATACTACATGCATATATGGCTGGTGGAAAGCTCTATGGTTATAGTTTTGCGTAAAGCCAGTTTTTCCCTACTACAAAGAAATAAATTTTATTTAACTATCATGGTGGTTGTTAAACTTTGAGAGCGTAGACACCCTCTCAATCCCAATTAAACATCATCTTTAAAACCCAACAAAATTAATTAAAGTCACATGATGAGATTCACATGATAATCCAAGTACTAGATACTCAAGACGTCCATAACCGGGGACACGGCTAACCATGATTAGTTTATACACTCTGCAGAGGTTTGCACACTTTTCCCCACAAGACTCAATCTCCTCTGTTGGAATTCTTGCACTACATGGTGTTTGAGAATCAGATGACCGAGACATAGTATTTCAGAAGCGCTAGCACCTTACGATCGGGTAGACCGTTACACCTACTTTCCCCTACATCTGCTAGTCTACCACTGTAAGAGTTCGCACGACTTAATCAACTATGCTAGAGCCCATAGTAGCTTGTGGCTGCACACGGAAGTTTCTAGTACGAATAATCTCATGATCCCTTTGAGCCTGTGTGGCGGTCCATAAAGAAAAACAACAGGCAATCGCTGGAATACCCAGGTGCCTCAATCCACCAAGATGTGTATTAAAGTTGCCACCTTAAGTTGAACCATTAATTAACATTCTCACATCTGTCATGGATACACTCAAACCCAATCCACGTCTACAAGCATAGCATGGCATAAGCAAACGTAGAAGTAACTCCCAGGGTTTGATAATAAAACAGGAAATAGGTACTATCTCATCTACTTCCCAAAACCCACACATTAATCAGATCCTATTCATGCAATGGTTTGAGGATTGATCTAATGCAATAAAACTGGGTAGTAAGAGGTATGATCAAAGTCTTACTTGCCTTGCTGATGATCCGCGAAACCTAGAGATTCGAAGTAGCAAGCGGCGCACTCCGGGTAGATACTCTATCGCAACAAACAAACAAGCATACTATAAGCACTCATCTAATGCACAGGTAAAACTCAAATAAGAGATCTAACCAGAAGTTCAACTTAAGAACTCGGGTTTGCAAAAAGAAACAAATCGAACGAAACAACGAAAGTCAAACGGCGAAAGAAAACAAGCTTCGATTACTAATCTAGACCTAAGCCAAATTTTACAAAAGCAAAAACTTGTTTGAGTTGGTTAAACGGAAAGAGGGTTTCGAGACTAAACTCTAGGCGCTTGAATCGCCTGATTCTGATAAACGAGCGAAAAGTTAAACTAAAACGAAAATCGGATCAGAAATCATGATAAAAAATAATTGCGAAAAATCCGAGAAAAAGAGAAAACTGACGAACAGATTAACGAACGAACATTCGTTATCTGAAACTAAACGGTGAACTCGTCCGTTAAAACAAGCGAACGAGCGAACGCTCGCTAAATAAAAGAACCGAGAAAACCGATCTAATAAAATAAAAAACCTAGGGTTTTCAAAAAAAGCCGGATCGGTTTTCTTCGGAAAACCGGCGGAGAACGGCGCGGCTACCTCGTCGGACTCCGGCGGCTCGGGGCTCCGGCGGGGCGGGGCGGCGTCGTCGGCGGGCGCGGCTAGCGGTAGCGAGTGGCGCGACGAGCGGCGGTGAGCGGCGGCTGCGAGAGGCAGGGCGGGGCGAGGTGGCGGGGTGAGGTGGTGGCGGCGGGGTATTTATGAGAGGGGGGGGGTGGCGCGGCTTGTGGAAGAGGGCGCCGGGTCGGGGTCGGCCTCGGGAGGCATGCCCTGGCCGGACTCGGCTGCGGGCGGCGGTGCGGTCTCCCGTGGGGAAGGCGGCGGCGGGCGCGGGCCTGGCCTGGCTCGGCTGGGCCTTCGGCCCAGTCGGGTGCGCGATACTTTTTTTTAAACAATTCTGCCGAAACTAAGAAAAATTCTAGAAAATAAAATAAAATTCTAAAAGGCCAAAATAAATTTTCATCGCGTAAATAAAATATTTAGAACGAGATGAACATTTTCTTGGCCCTAAAAATGCAGTTTTGAAAAACGTGCAGTTTTTCTTAAATTCAAATAAACTAGCGAGAAACTCCAAAATAAAATCTTATTTGATTTTTTATTAAATCTTCAATATTTCTTTATTTTGGGAAAGTCATTTTATTCCCTCTCTCATATTTTTATAATAGAAATAATTGAAGATAAAATAAATAAAATCAAATCATCCTATTTTCAAAATTTAAGAAAACTCAAATAAGAAAATAACGAAATCCCCAACTCTCTCCGTGGGTCCTTGAGTTGCATAGAATTTCTGGATCAGGCCAAAAGCAAATAAAATATGATATGCAGTGATGATCTAATGCATAACATTCCAAATTGAAAATTTGGGATGTTACAAACCTACCCCCCTTAAGATGAATCTCGCCCTCAAGATTCGGGTTGGCTAGAAAATAGGTGAGGGTGGTCCTTCAGCAGATCTTCCTCTCGCTCCCAGGTGGCTTCATCCTCGGTGTGGTGGCTCCACAGAACCTTGCAAAACTTGATAACCTTGCTGCAGGTGACTCAGCTGGCATACTTGAGAATCCTAACTGGTTTCTCCTCATATGTCAAATCACTATCCAACTGAATCGCTTCCAACGGCACTGTATCTCTCAGCGGTATATCCACCATTTCTGCATGGCACTTCTTCAACTGGGAAACGTGGAACACGTCGTGAACTCCCGACAATCCCTCAGGTAATTCCAATTTATAAGCAACTTCTCCCATGCGTTCCAAAACTTTGTATGGTCCCACAAAACGTGGCGCTAACTTTCCCTTAACTCCAAAGCGCTTAAATCCTTGAAGTGGAGATACACGAAGATAAACTCTATCTCCGGCTTTGTAAACTATCTCCTTGCGTTTAGAATCTGCATAGCTCTTTTTCCTGGACTGGGCTACTGATGTCTACTACACAACCTTCTTCTTGTAGACGTTGTTGGGCCTCCAAGTGCAGAGGTTTGTAGGACAGTAGAAAATTTCCCTCAAGTGGATGACCTAAGGTTTATCAATCCGTAGGAGGCGTAGGATGAAGATGGTCTCTCTCAAGCAACCCTACAACCAAATAACAATGAGTCTCTTGTGTCCCCAACACACCCAATACAATGGTAAATTGTATAGGTGCACTAGTTCGGCGAAGAGATAGTGAAACAAGTGGTATATGGATAGTAGATAAAGGTATTTGTAATCTGAAATAATAAAAACAGTGAGGTAGCAAGTGATAAAAGTGAGCATAAACGGTATTGCAATGCTAGGAAATAAGGCCTAGGGTTCATACTTTCACTAGTGTAAGTTCCCTCAACAATACTAACATAATTGGATAATAAAACTATCCCTCAACATGCAACAAAGAGTCACTCCAAAGTCACTAATAGCGGAGAACGAACGAAGAGATTATGGTAGGGTACGAAACCACCTCAAAGTTATTCTTTCCAATCAATCCGTTGGGCTATTTCTATAAGTGTCACAAACAGCCCTAGAGTTCGTACTAGAATAACACCTTAAGACACAAATCAACCAAAACCCTAATGTCACCTAGATACTCCAATGTCACCTCAAGTATCCGTGGGCATGATTATACGATATGCATCACACAATCTCAGATTCATCTATTCAACCAACACATAGAACCTCAAAGAGTGCCCCAAAGTTTCTACCGGAGAATCACGACGAAAACGTGTGCCAACCCCTATGCATAGGTTCATGGGTGGAACCCACAAGTTGATCACCAAAACATACATCAAGTGAATCACGTGGTATCCCATTGTCACCACAGATACGCACGGCAAGACATACATCAAGTGTTCTCAAATCTTTAAAGACTCAATCCGAAAAGATAACTGCAAAGCGGAAACTAAATTCATTACAAGAGAGTAGAGGGGGAGGAGAAACATAAGATCCGACTATAATAGAAAAGCTCGCGATACATCAAGATCGTGCCAAATCAAGAAAACGAGAGAGAGAGAGAGATCAAACACACAGCTACTAGTACATACCCTCAGCCCCGAGGGAGAACTACTCCCTCCTCGTCATGGAGAGCACCAGGATGATGAAGATGGCCACCGGAGAGGGATTGCCCCCTCCGGCAGGGTGCCGGAACGGGTCTTGATTGGTTTTTGGTGGCTACGGAGGCTTCTGGCGGCGGAACTCCCGATCTATTGTGCTCCCCGATCGTTTTAGGGTATATGGAGATATATAGGCGGAAGAAGTACGTCAGGGGGGCCACGAGGGGCCCACGAGGGTGGAGGGCGCGCCTAGGGAGTGGGCGCGCCCCCTGCCTCGTGACCTCCTCACAGATCCCCTGATGTGCACTCCAAGTCTTCTGGGCTTCTTTCCTTCCATAAATGAGTTCCGTGAAGTTTCAGGTCAATTGGACTCCGTTTGATTTTCCTTTTCTTCGAAACCCTAAAACAAGGTAAAAACAGAAACTGGCACTGGGCTCTGGGTTAATAGGTTAGTCCCAAAAAATGATATAGAAGTGTATAATAAAGCCCATAAACATCTAAAACAGTAGATAATATAGCATGGAGCAATCAAAAATTATAGATACGTTGGAGACGTATCAACATCCCCAAGCTTAATTCCTGCTCGTCCTTGAGTAGGTAAATGATAAAAGAAAGAATTTTTGATGTGGAATGCTAGTTGGCATAATTTCAATGTAATTCTTCTTAATTGTGGTATGAATATTCAGATCTGAAAGATTCAAGACAAAAGTTCATATTGACATAAAATGATAATACTTCAAGCATACTAACTAAGCAATCTTGTCTTCTCAAAATAACATGGCCAAAGAAAGTTCATCCCTACAAAATCATATAGTTTAGTCATGTTTCATTTTCGTCACACAAGAATGCTCTCATCATGCACAACCCCGATGACAAGCCAAGCAATTGTTTCATACTTTAGTAATCTCAAACTCATAAAGCTTCATGCAATACATGAGCGCGAGCCATGGATATAGCACTATGGGTGGAATAGAATATAATGAGGGGGGTTATGTGGAGAAGACAAAAAGGAGAAAATCTCACATCAACGAGGCTAATCAATGGGCTATGGAGATGCCCATCGATTGATGTTAATGCGAGGAGTAGGGATTTCCATGCAACGGATACACTAGAGCTATAAATGTATGAAAGCTCAACAAAAGAAACTAGTGGGTGTGCATCCAACTTGCTTGCTCACGAAGAACTAGGGCACTTGAGGAGGCCCATTGTTGGAATATACAAGCCAAGTTCTATAATGAAAAATTCCCACTAGTATATGAAAGTGACAAAACAAGAGACTCTTATCATGAAGATCATGGTGCTACTTTGAAGCACAAGTGTGGCAAAGGATAGTAGCATTGTCCCTTCTCTCTTTTTCTCTCATTTTTTGGGGCCTTTTCTCTTTTTTTATGGCCTTTCCCTTTTTTTGGGCCTTCTCTTTTTTATGGCCTTTATTTTTTTGGGCCTTCTCTTTTTATGGCCTTTCTCCTTTATTTATTTATTTATTCCTCACTTGGGACAATGCTCTAATAATGATGACCATCACACTTCTATTTATTTACAACTCAATGATTACAACTCGATACTAGAACAAAAATGACTCTATATGAATGCCTCCGGCGGTGTACCGGGATATGCAATGAACCAACAGTGACATGTATGAAGGAATTATGAACAGTGGCTTTGCCACAAATACTATGTCAACTACATGATCATGCTAAGCAATATGACAATGATGAATGTGTCATGATGAACGGAATGATGGAAAGTTGCATGGCAATATATCTCGGAATGGCTATGGAAATGCCATAATAGGTAGGTATGGTGGCTGTTTTGAGGAAGATATAAGGAGGTTTATGTGTGAAAGAGCATATCATATCATGGGGTTTGGATGCACCGGCGAAGTTTGCACCAACTCTCAATGTGAGAAAGGGCAATGCAAGGTACCGAAGAGGCTAGCAAGGATGGAAGGGTGAGAGTGCGCATAATCCATGGACTCAGCATTAGTCATAAAGAACTCACATACTTATTGCAAAAATCTAGAAGTCATAAAAAACCTCGATACTACGCGCATGCTCCTAGGGGGATAGATTGGTAGGAAAAGACCATCGCTCGTCCCCGACCGCCACTCATAAGGAGGACAATCAAATAACACCTCATGTTTCAAATTTGTTACACAACGTTTACCATACGTGCATGCTATGGGACTTGCAAACTTCAACACAAGAATTTCTCAATTTCACAACTACTCAACTAGCACGACTTTGGTATTATTACCTCTATATCTCAAAACAATCATCAAGCATCAAACTTCTCTTAGTATTCAACACACTCATAAGAAAGTTTTATTATTCTTGAATACCTAGCATATTAGGATTTTAAGCAAATTACCATCCTATTAAGACTCTCAAAATAATCTAAGTGAAGCATGAGAGTTTATCTATTTCTTCAAATAAAACTACCACCATGCTCTAAAAGATATAAGTGAAGCACTAGAGCAAATGACAAACTACTCCGAAAGATATAAGTGAAGATCAATGAGTAGTTGAATAATTATGCAACTATGTGAAGACTCTCTAACATTTAAGAATTTCAGATCTTGGTATTTTATTCAAACAGCAAGCAAATCAAAATAAAATGACATTCTAAGAATGTCAAACATCATGTGAAGAAGCAAAAACTTAGGATCAACCGAAACTAACCGATAGTTGTTGAAGAAGAAAGGTGGGATGCCAGCCGGGGCATCCCCAAGCTTAGAAGCTTGAGAATTCTTGAAATATTATCTTGGGATTCCTTGGGCATCCCCAAGCTTGAGATTTTGTGTCTCCTTAATTCCTCTCATATCACGGTCTCCCTAAATCTCAAAAAGCTTCATCCACACAAAACTCAACAAGGACTTGTGAGATAAGTTAGTATAAACCATTGCAATAACCTTATCATACTCTAATGTAGAAAATCACTAAAATTATTATTCAACATTGCATACTAAATGCATCTGCATATTTAATAGTCCTATCCTCAAATAGAATCATTAAAGAAGCAAACATATGCAAACAATGCAAACATAACAGCAATCTTCCTAAACAGGATAGTCTATAAAGAATGCTGCAACATCCATACTTCCCTAGCTCCAAAAATTATGAAAGAAAATTCCCACTGTAGTAAATTTATCAGAGCTTAATATGCAAAAGGTTTCGACATTTTATCACATTCTGACTTTTCTAGGGAATTATTGCAACAGTGGTAAACTTTCTATTTTCAAACAGCAACATGTATACTTGTAACATAGGCATAGTAAAGACTATCAATGCCACTTTTATTGAAATAAAAGGTGAAAAACATTGTTCTAAATAACATAAAGCAAATCCTAACAAAATAAATTGACGCTCCAAGCAAAACACATATCATGTGGTGAATAAAAATATAGCTCCAAGTAAAGTTACCGATGAACGAAGACGAAAGAGTGGATGCCTTCCAGGGCATCCCCAAGATTAGGCTCTTGGCTATCCTTGAATATTACCTTGGGGTGCCTTGGGAATCCCCAATATTAGGCTCCTTATTCCATAGTCCATCGAATCCTTACCCAAAACTTGAAAACTTCACAACACAAAACTTAAAGTAGAAAACTCGTAAGCTCCGTTAGTATAAGAAAATAAATCACCACTTCAAGGTACTATAATGAACTCATTATTTATTTAATTGGTGTTAAACCTACTGTATTCCAACTTCTCTATGGTTTATAAACTATTTTACTAGCCATAGATTCATCAAAATAAGTAAACAACACATGAAAAACAGAATCTGTCCAAAACAGAACAGTCTCTAGTAATCTGTAGCTAGCGCAAGATCTGGAACCCCAAAAATTCTAAAATAAATTGCTGGACGTCAGGAATTTATCTATTAATCATCTTCAAAACGAATTAACTAAATATCACTTTCCAAATAAAAATGACAGTAGTTCTCGTGAGCGCTAAAGTTTCTGTTTTTTACAGCATGATCAACAAGACTTTCCCCAAGTCTTCCCAAAGGTTCTACTTGGCACAAACACTAATTAAACACATAAAATCACATATAAAAAGAGAATAGATGAATTATTTATTACTAAACGGGAACAAAAAGCAAGGAACAAAAATAAAGTTGGTTGCCTCCCAACAAGCGCTATCGTTTAGCGCCCCTAGCTAGGTATGATGATTTCAATGATGCTCACATAAAAGATAAGAATTGTAACATAAAGAGAGCATCATGAATAATATGACTAGCACATTTAATTCTAACCCACTTCCTATGCATAGGGATTTTGTGAGCAAACAACTTATGGGAACAATAATCAACTAGCATAGGAAGGCAAAACAAGCATAGCTTCAAAACTTTAAGCACTTAGAGAGGAAACTTGATATTATTGCAATTCCTACAAGCATATATTCCTCCCTCATAATAATTTTCAGTAGCATCATGAATGAATTCAACAATATAACCAGCACTTAAAGCATTCTTTTCATGATCTACAAGCATAGAAAATTTACTACTCTCCACATAAGCAAAATTCTTCTCATGAATAGTAGTGGGAGCAAACTCAACAAAATAACTATCATGTGATTGGAAATTAAGATAAAGATGACAAGGTTCATTGTTATTATTATTCTTTAAAGCATACGTGTCATCACAAATATCATCATAGATAGGAGGCATGCTTTCATCATAATAAATTTGCTCATCAAAACTTTGGGGACAAAAAATATCATCTTCATCAAACATAGCTTCCCCAAGCTTGTGGCTTTGCATATCATTAGCATCATGGATATTCAAAGAATTCGTACTAAAAGCATTGCAATCATGCTCATCATTCAAATATTTAGTGCCAAACATTCTAATGCATTCTTCTTCTAGCACTTGAGCACAATTATCCTTTCCATCATACTCACGAAAGATATTAAAAAGGTGAAGCGTATGAGGCAAACTTAATTCCATTTTTTTGTAATTTTCTTTTATAAACTAAAGTAGTGATAAAACAAGAAACTAAAAGACTCGATTGCAAGATCTAAAGATATACCTTCAAGCACTCACCTCCCCGGCAACGGCGCCAGAAAAGATCTTGATGTCTACTACACAACCTTCTACTTGTAGACGTTGTTGGGCCTCCAAGTGCAGAGGTTTGTAGGACAGTAGCAAATTTCCCTCAAGTGGATGACCTAAGGTTTATCAATCCATAGGAGGCATAGGATGAAGATGGTCTCTCTCAAGCAACCCTGCAACCAAATAACAAAGAGTCTCTTGTGTCCCCAACACACCCAGTACAATGGTAAATTGTATAGGTGCACTAGTTCGGCGAAGAGATAGTGAAACAAGTGGTATATGGATAGTAGATAAAGGTATTTGTAATCTGAAATAATAAAAACAGCAAGGTAGCAAGTGATAAAAGTGAGCGTAAACGGTATTGCAATGCTAGGCAATAAGGCCCAGGGTTCATACTTTCACTAGTGTTAGTTCCCTCAACAATACTAACATAATTGGATAATAAAACTATCCCTCAACATGCAACAAAGAGTCACTCCAAAGTCACTAATAGCGGAGAACGAACGAAGAGATTATGGTAGGGTACGAAACCACCTCAAAGTTATTCTTTCCAATCAATCTGTTGGGCTATTCCTATAAGTGTCACAAATAGCCCTAGAGTTCGTACTAGAATAACACATTAAGACACAAATCAACCAAAACCCTAATGTCACCTAGATACTCCAATGTCACCTCAAGTATCCGTGGGCATGATTATACGATATGCATCACACAATCTCAGATTCATCTATTCAACCAACACATAGAACCTCAAAGAGTGCCCCAAAGTTTCTACCGGAGAATCACGACGAAAACGTGTGCCAACCCCTATGCAGAGGTTCATGGGCGGAACCCGCAAGTTGATCACCAAAACATACATCAAGTGAATCACGTGGTATCCCATTGTCACCACAGATACGCAGGGCAAGACATACATCAAGTGTTCTCAAATCTTTAAAGACTCAATCCGAAAAGATAACTTCAAAGGGGAAACTCAATTCATTACAAGAGAGTAGAGGGGGAGGAGAAATATAAGATCCGACTATAATAGAAAAGCTCGCGATACATCAAGATCGTGCCAAATCAAGAACACGAGAGAGAGAGAGATCAAACACACAGCTACTGGTACATACCCTCAGCCCCGAGGGAGAACTACTCCCTCCTCGTCATGGAGAGCACCGGGATGATGAAGATGGCCACCGGAGAGGGATTGCCCCCTCCGGCAGGGTGCCGGAACGGGTCTTGATTGGTCTTCGATGGCTACGGAGGCTTCTGGTGGCGGAACTCCCGATCTATTGTGCTCCCCGATTGTTTTAGGGTATATGGAGATATATATAGACGGAAGAAGTACGTCAGGGGGGCCACGAGGGGCCCACGAGGGTGGAAGGCGCGCCCACGGGGGTGGGCGCGCCCCCCTGCCTTGTGACCTCCTCACAGATCCCCCGACGTGCACTCCAAGTCTTCTGGGCTTCTTTCCTTCCAAAAGTGAGTTCCGTGAAGTTTCAGGTCAATTGGACTTTGTTTGATTTTCCTTTTCTTCGAAACCCTAAAACAAGGTAAAAACAGAAACTGGCACTGGGCTCTGGGTTAATAGGTTAGTCCCAAAAAATGATATAAAAGTGTATAATAAAGCCCATAAACATCTAAAACTGTAGATAATATAGCATGGAGCAATCAAAAATTATAGATACGTTGGAGACGTATCAGCAACCTTGAGCCTATCACGAATCAACTTCACCTTCTATTCAGACTCCTTAATCAAATCTGGTCCAAACAACTGGCGGTCTCCAACTTCGTCCCACGATAATGGTGTTCTGCATCGTCTTCCGTACAAGGCTTCAAAAGGGGCCATCTTCAAACTGGATTGATAACTATTGTTGTAGGAGAACTTCGCATATGGCAAGTTGTCATCCCAACTAGATCCATAATCTAGCGCACAAGCTCTCAGCATATCCTCCAAAGTCTGATTGACTCTCTCGGTCTGTCCATCGGTCTGCGGATGAAAAGCTATACTAAACTCTAGTCTGGTACCCAAAGTTTCGTGCAACTAATTCCAGAACTTTGAGGTAAACTGGGTTCCTCTATCTAAAACAATGCTCCTCGGAACTCCATGCAGACATACAATCCCGGTCATGTATATCTTTGCCAACTTAGCACTGGTGTAAGTGGTCTTCACTTGGATGAAATGAGCTACCTTCGTCAAGCGATCGACTACAACCCATATCGAGTCATAGCCTGAACGAGTCTTGGGTAATCCCATGATAAAATCCATGCCTAGCTTATCCCACTTCCATTCAGGTATCGGCAATGGCTGTAGCAATCCTGCTGGCTTCTGATGCTCTGCCTTTACTCTCTGACATACATCACAAACTGCTACATACTATGCAATATCCTTCTTCATTCCGGTCCACCAGAAAGTGTCTTTCAAATCCAAATACATCTTGGTATTTCCCGGGTGAATCGAGTACGGCGAATCATGGGCCTCTTGCAGAATTAGCTTCCTGATCTCCGGGTCATTAGGCACATAAACGCGGTCCTCAAACCATAAGGTATTGTGTTCATCCTCATGAAATACTTTGACTTTTCCCTTGCTCATCTTTGCCTTTATGGTGGCAATCTCCTTGTCGGTCTTCTGAGCTTCTCTGATCTTATCCATCAGAGTAGACTGAATCTCCAATGCTGCTACATAGCCTCTCGGAACTATCTCCAAACATAGCTCATGAAGATCCTCGGCTAACTCCTTTGGTAACTCCCCGGTCATTAGTGTGTTGACATGGCTCTTGCGGCTCAATGCGTTAGCTACTACGTTAGCCTTTCCGGGATGATAATGTAATCTCATATCATAATCCCTTATGAGCTCCAACCATCTCCTTTGCCTGAGATTCAACTCCTTCTGCGTGAAGATGTATTTCAAACTTTTGTGATCCGTGTACACCTCACAATGGTTTCCGATGAGAAAATTTCTCCACGTCTTTAATGCGTGCACTACGGCTGCTAACTCCAAGTCGTGTGTAGCATAATTCAATTCATGGGGCTTAAGCTGTTGTGAGGCATATGAAACAACTCTTCCCTCCTGCATAAGCACTGCTCCAAGTCCTCGACGTGAAGCGTCGCAATATACTTCATAATCCTTGCGCTGATCTGGCAGAATCAACACTGGCGATGTAACCAAACGTTTCTTCAACTCCTGGAAACTGGCCTCACATTCTTCAGTCCATTTGAACTTGGTATCCTTCTTCAACAATTCCATCATAGGTTTTGCAATCTTCGAGAAATTTTCAATGAACCTCCGGTAGTATCCTGCGAGTCCAAGAAAACTCTGGATCTCTCCAACTGTTGTTGGGGCTTCCCAATTTGTCACAGTGACAACCTTGGTGGGATCTACAGCTATTCATTCTCCGGATATAACATGTCTGAGGAATCCAACTTTCTTCAACCAAAACTCACATTTGCTGAACTTGGCATATAACTGGTGTTCTCTGAGCTTACCAAGTACCAAACACAAATGTTCTTTATGTTCTTCTTCATTCTTCGAGTAAACCAGTATATCATCAATGAACACTACGACGAACTTATCCAAAAACTCCATAAACACTTTGTTCATCATGTTCATAAAATAAGCAGGTGTGTTAGTCAGGCCAAATGACATAACGGTATACTCATACAGCCCATACCTTGTGGTAAAAGCGGTCTTAGGTATGTCCTGCTCTCGAATCTTCAACTGGTGGTATCCTGATTGCAAATCGATCTTGGAAAGTACCTTAGCTCCTTGCAATTGGTCAAACAAATCATTTATCATAGGCAGTGGGTACTTATTCTTGATCGTCACCTCATTCAATCCTCGATAATCAACAACCATCCTTAACGATCCATCCTTGTTTTCCACTAGAAGTACTGGTGATCCCCAAGGTGACGAACTTGGGCGAATATATCCCTTATCCAGTAACTCCTTAATCTGCTTCTTAATCTCCTCCAAATCCTTTGCAGACATTCTATACGGTCTCTTAGATATTGGTCCTATGCCTGGCAAAAGCTCAATAAAAACTCAATGTCTCTATCCGGTGGCATGCCTGGCAACTCTTCTGGAAATACATCCGGAAAATCCTTTACCACCGGTACCTCCTCCTGTACAACTCCTCATAAGGAATTTACTTGAGTCCTATTCGGCACATGCCGTGATACATACTTGATCCTTCTTCTCTCTGGGGTGGTAAGCAAAATCGACTTACTGGCGCAATCGATGTTTCCTCCATACATCGATAGCCAATACATACCCAAAATTACATCCAAACCTTGCGATTCCAAGATGATCAAATTCAAGGGAAACACATGCCAACCTATACTCAATGGCACTTGAAAACACCCTTTACTGGCCATATACTCCGCTACTGGCGAGCTTACTAACATAGGTGTTCTAAGAACCTTGGTGGGTAGTTTATACTTATCCACGAATGCCCTTGATATGTATGAATGCGATGCACCCGTATCAAAAAGAACGATGGCAGTAAAAGACTTAACCAAAAACTTACCGATTACTGCATCTGGCTGGGCTTCAACCTCCTCCACGTTAACGTGGTTCACCTGTCCCCTGTTGAAAAGGTTCGGCTTCTTCCCAGATCTTCCATTGCCATTTCCATTCTGGGCTTCAGGACATTTATTGGCATAATGTCCGGTCTTCTGACACTTATAACAAGTGAATTGGCTTAGGTCTCTCTTGGCTGGGGTTGATGGGTTGGTATGATTCTGACCGTTGCTCCCCCCATTCCCATTACCATTTTTGGGGCCATTATGATTATGCGAACTCCCTCCTCCATGGGTATGCTGAAATTGTCCTCCTAATTTCGGGGTAAAACATGGCTTCTGCTGAGCTCCTGAATTGTATTTTCCCTTGTCCATACTTCCTCTTGCGGTTCTCAATCTGTTGCTGCTTCCCTTCTATCATAAGAGCACGATCTACCAACTCCTGGTAGTTGTTAAAAGTTGCTACCATCAACTGCATGCTCAACTCATCATTCAGTCCTTCTAGAAACTTCTCCTGCTTAGCTGCATCCGTAGCAACGTCATCTGGGGCATAATGTGCTAACTTACTAAAGTCATCCACGTATTGGCCAATTGTCCGTCCTCCTTGGCGCAAGTTGTGAAACTCACGCTTCTTCATGGCCATAGCTCCTGCTGAAACATGGGATGTATGGAAAGCCTGCTGAAATTGGTCCCATGTCACCATGGCTATAGGGTAGGTGACAGTGTAATTCTCCCACCATGATGTTGCTGGTCCATCCAACTGATGTGCGATAAAACGCACCTTCTCAGCGTCAGTACATCCTGTAGTGGTTAACTCCCTTCCAATCTTGCGGAGCCAATCATCTACTACTATAGGCTCGGTGCTACTGGAGAACACCGACGGATTCAGTCTAAGGAAACGGGTTAAGTGATCAATAGGTGGTGGTGGGTTGTTGTTGTTGTTCCCCTGATTCTGATTCTGGACAAGAAACTGCATCAATGCATTCTGCTGCTGGATCAACTGAGTGAGCTCCGGTGGGAAAGCAAATCTATTGTCACGTCTCGGAGGCATCTGAGGGTTTAGAAAAGATGAGAATTAAGAATGGATTGAGGTCTAGAGAGAAGACACTACCCATATGCACATGAGGCAATTGCAAACAAAATCACTTCATTCAAATCAAACAAGGGCATATAATCGGTCTAGAACTATCGCAAAAGTGCTCGGACTACTCTATTTACATGGTGGAATACTACTACTGATGTGGTGGTCTACTAGAAATATTCCTCGGTTGCAGACTCCATGATATCTGCTCCAGCTTTGTCTTCAAAGTCATCATCGCTCAGGTCAGAGTTGGTATCGTCGATGATGATGTAGTCTTCCAGGCGAATCTCTTTGGGTTCTTCGTCTTCTTCTACTGGTGTGGGATCTCCCATGAATATTCCGATCTTCTTAATCAGGTCGTCATTCTTCTCCACTAGTACGACGATTTCCTCCTCATAATCTTCACGTGTAGCCTTGAGTTCTTCCTCCAGCTCTGTGATTCTTGTCATCGCCTTCTTCAGATCTATCATGTCTGCGCACATATGGTTCTCCTGACGTTGAATGTGCTGGTTTAACTCTTGGATAAAAGCTGCGATTGATCTATCCTTCCTAGTGCTGATCATCTCCCATTGCTCATCTCGGCGCCCACAAATCTGGTAGATAGTATCCTTGAGATCATTGCGGTAAACTTCTCCAATACGTCCCATGGCGATGTGGGCTGCCATGCTCTTTCCTAGACTCCATGTTGGTGCATCAAAGGAAAACACTATGGGCTTGGTGACTGGCGCGAACGTCCTTCCTGGAACTTGAACTTGAATCATCCAGCGCTCCTCTTTGGGTAAAGTGGCGTTGTAGGTCCTGGTGAAGCTTGGTAGTCCGATGTTCAGGTACTTAGTGACTTCCTTCATGTGACGTCCAAAGGGTGTATCTTCATCCGGTTGCGTGAACTTGTTCCTTGCATCCGCCATCCTAAAAGAGTAGAAAAGACGAGAAGTCAGAAATGAGAAGAGAATAGTGATCTAGGTCTTTATCTTAGTGGTCGTGTCCTATAGTCAGCGTGTGCTCTGATACCATCTTGTAGCGACCAGACCTCAAACGGTCTGATCTCTGTGCATCCGTGTCATCTCTGGATCAGTAATGTTGGCACGCACAGTACTTGAAGTATTTATAACAGAGTAGCAATCACACACTTATTACATCGAATGTCTCAAAAGAGAACTTATTACAGATAATATGGCTTAAGGCCATCTAATAACGATAACAGTGGAAGGCTTGGAAGATAAGTGAGTCCATCAACTCCAATGGTACCACTGAGTATAGAACCACGACCTAAGGCTCCTTACTCGTCGTCCGAAAAGTCTGCAACATGAACGTTGCAGCCCGAAAATGGGTCAGCACATGGAATATGCTGGCAATGTAACACATAGAGAGTAGTGAACAGAAATAGGCTATACTACATGCATATATGGCTGGTGGAAAGCTCTATGGTTACAGTTTTGCGTAAAGCCTGTTTTTCCTTACTGCAAAGAAATAAATTTTATTTAACTATCATGGTGGTTGTTAAACATTGAGAGTGTATACACCCTCTCAATCCCAATTAAACATCATCATTAAAACCCAACAAAATTAATTAAAGTCACATGATGAGATTCACATGATAATCCAAGTACTAGATACTCAAGACGTCCATAACCGAGGACACGGCTAACCATGATTAGTTTATACACTCTGTAGAGGTTTGCGCACTTTTCCCCACAAGACTCAATCTCCTCCGTTGGAATTCTCGCACTACATGGTGTTTGAGAAACGGATGACCGAGACAGAGTCTTTCAGAAGCGCTAGCACCTTACGATCGGGTAGACCGTTACACCTACTTTCCCCTACATCTGCTAGTCTACCACTGTAAGAGTTCGCATGACTTAATCAACTATGCTATATCCCATAGTAGCTTGTGGCTGCACACGGAAGTTTCTAGTATGAATAATCTCATGATCCCTTTGAGCCTGGGTGGTGGTCCATAAAGAAAAACAACAGGCAATCGCTGGAATACCGAGGTGCCTCAATCCACCCAGATGTGTATTAAAGTTTCCACCTTAAGTTGAACCATTAATTAACATTCTGACATCTGTCATGGATACACTCAAACCCAATCCACCTCTACAAGCATAGCATGACATAAGAAAACGTAGAAGTAACTCCCAGGGTTTGATAATAAATCAGGAAATAGGTACTACCTCATCTACTTCCCAAAACCCACATATTAATCAGATCCTATTCATGCAATGGTTTGAGCATTGATCTAATGCAATAAAACTGGGTAGTAAGAGGTATGATCAAAGTGTTACTTGCCTTGCTGATGATCCGCGGAACCTAGAGATTCGAAGTAGCAAGCGGCGCACTCCGGGTAGATACTCTATCGCAACAAACAAACAAGCATACTATAAGCACTCATCTAATGCACAGGTAAAACTCCAATAAGAGATCTAACCAGAAGGTTCAACTTAAGAACTCCGGTTTGCAAAAAGAAACAAATCGAACGAAACAACGAAAGTCAAACGGCGAAAGAAAACAAGCTTCGATTACTAATCTGGACCTAAGCCAAATTTTACAGAAGCAAAAACTTGTTTGAGTTGGTTAAACAGAAAGAGGGTTTCAAGACTAAACTCTAGGCGCTTGAATCGCCTGATTCCGATAAACGAGCGAAATGTTAAACTAAAACAAAAATCGGATCAGAAATCGCGATCAGAAATAATCGCGGAAAATCCGAGAAAAAGAGAAAACTGACGAACAGATTAACGAACGAACGTTCGTTATCTGAAACTAAACGGTGAACTCGTCCGTTAAAACGAACGAACGAGCGAACGCTCGCTAAATAAAACAACCGATAAAACCGATCTAATAAAATAAAAAACCCTAGGGTTTTCAAAAAAACCGAATCGGTTTTCTTCGGAAAACCGGCGGCGAATGGCGCGGCTACCTTGTCGGACTCCGGCGGCTCGGGGCTCCGGCGGGGCGGGGCGGCATCGTCGGCGGGCGGCGCGGGCGGCGGGCGCGGCAAGCGGCGGCGAGTGGCGGCTACGGCGGCAAGCGGCGGCTACGGGAGGCGGGGCGGGGCGAGGTGGCGGGGTGAGGTGGCGGCGGCGGGGTATTTATTAGAGGGAGGGTGACGCGGCTTGGGGAAGGGGGCGCCGGGTCGGGTTCGGCCTCAGGAGGCGTGCCCCGGCCGGACTCGGCTGCGGTGGCAGTGCGGTCTTCCGCGGGGAAGGCGACGGTGGGCGCAGGCCTGGCCTGGCTCGACTGGGCCTTCGGCCAAGTCGGGCACGTGGTACTTTTTTTAAACAATTCCGCCGAAACTAAGAAAAATTCTAGAAAATAAAATAAAATTCTAAAAATTCCAAAATAAATTTCCACCGCATAAATAAAATATTTAGAACGAGATGAACATTTTCTTGGCCCTAAAAATGCAGTTTTAAAAAACATGCAGTTTTTCCTAAATTCAAATAAACTAGCCAGAAACTCCAAAATAAAATCTTATTTGATTTTTTTATTAAATCTTCAATATTTCTTTATTTTGGGAAAGTCATTTTATTCCCTCTCTCATATTTTTATAATAGAAATAATTGAAGATAAAATAAATAAAATCAAATGATCCTATTTTCAAAATTTGAGAAAACTCAAATATGAAAATAATGAAATACCCAACTCTCTCCGTGGGTCCTTGAGTTGCGTAGAATTTCTTGATGAGGCCAAAAGCAAATAAAATATGATATGCAGTGATGATCTAATGCATAACATTCCAAATTGAAAATTTGGGATGTTACACATTCCACTTCAAAAATTCTGTTTTTATCATTTACCTACTCGAGGACGAGCAGCAATTAAGCTTGGGGATGCTGATACGTCTCCAACGTATCTATAATTTTTGATTGTTCCATGCTATTATATTATCAACCTTGGATGTTTTAAATGCATTTACATGCTATTTTATATGATTTTCTGGACTAACCTATTAACCTAGAGCCCAGTGCCAGTTTCTGTTTTTTCCTTATTTTAGAATATCGCAGAAAAGGAAAATCAAACGGAGTCCAATTGACCTGAAACTTCATGGAACTTATTTTTGGACCAGAAGAAGCCCGCGGAGTATCGGAGATGGATCAGAAGAGTCCCGGGCTGCCCACAAGGGTAGGGGCGCGCCCCCTGCCTCGTGGACAGCCCGGAGATCCACCAACGTACTTCTTCCTCCTATATATATCCATATACCCTAAAAACTTCGGGGAGCACAATAGATCGGGAGTTCCGCCACCAGAAGCCTCCGTAGCCACCGAAAACCAATCTAGACCCGTTCCGGCACCCTGACGGAGGGGGGAATCCCTCTCTGGTGGCCATCTTCATCATCCCGACGCTCTCCATGACGAGGAGGGAGTAGTTCACCCTCGGGGATGAGGGTATGTACCAGTAGCTATGTGTTTGATCTCTCTCTCTCCCATGTTCTTGAGGTGGTATGATCTTGATGTATCGCGAGCTTTGCTATTATAGTTGGATCTTATGATGTTTCTCCCCCTCTACTCTCTTGTAATGGATTGATTTTTCCTTTTGAAGTTATCTTATCAGATTGAGTCTTTAAGGATTTGACAACACTTGATGTATGTCTTGCCGTGCTTATCTGTGGTGACAATGGGATATTCACGTGATTCACTTGATGTATGTTTTGGTGATCAACTTGCAGGTTCCGCCCATGAACCTATGCATAGGGGTTGGCATACGTTTTTGTCTTGCCTCTCCGGTAGAAACTTTGGGGCACTCTTTGAAGTTCTTTGTGTTGGTTGAATAGATGAATCTGGGATTGTGTGATGCATATCGTATAATCATACCCATGGATACTTGAGGTGACATTGGAGTATCTAGGTGACATTAGGGTTTTGGTTGATTTGTGTCTTAAGGTGTTATTCTAGTACGAACTCTATGATAGATTGAACGGAAAGAATAGCTTCATGTTATTTTACTACGGACTCTTGAATAGATCGATCAGAAAGGATAACTTTGAGGTGGTTTCGTACCCTACCATAATCTCTTCATTTGTTCTCCGCTATTGGTGACTTCAGTGTGACTCTTTGTTGCATGTTGAGGGAAATTTATATGGTCTAGTTATGTTATTATTGTTGAGGAACTTGCACTAGTGAAAGTATGAACCCTAGGCCTTGTTTCAACGCATTGCCATACCATTTGTGCTCACTTTTATCATTAGTTACCTTGCTGTTTTTATATTTTCAGATTACAAAAACCTTTATCAACCATCCATATACCACTTGTATCACCATCTCTTCGCCGAACTAGTGCACCTATACAATTTACCATTGTATTGGGTGTGTTGGGGACACAAGAAACTCTTTGTTATTTGGTTGCAGGGTTGCTTGAGAGGGACCATATTCATCCTACGCCTCCTACGGATTGATAAACCTTAGGTCATCCACTTGAGGGAAATTTGCTACTGTCCTACAAACCTCTGCACTTGGAGGCCCAACAACGTCTACAAGAAGAAGGTTGTGTAGTAGACATCAAGTGGATGCTAGATTGCCATTAAAACATGATTACATAGGAAAAAAATCCTATAACATTCTATCCTATGAATCAAATGACCAATGTAGGAAAATATGAGGGGGGTCTCTCCAACAGTGTTCCTGGGCTCACACCTAGCATCACGGTGGTCGAACATGGAGTCATTCATCAGGTACACTTGGCATCTCAGATCTGGACACAAGGTGACGTGACCTCTCACTCCGTCTGCCATTTGAAGCGGCGCGCCGGTGGAGGGCTAGCATACTCCAATATTAGGTTGGCTCTATGTGATGTGGCAACTTCATATACTAACCAGATGCTGGCTATACTACAGTACTCACACTCCAAGAAGTGACTCAAAAACCATTCATAAATTGAGTCTATGACATGCATTTGCAAATGTACCATTCATTACATACAACAAGTCATCAACACACAACCACAACGAGGATACATGTTGGATTATAGATTATTTCCAACAAAACATTCTAGTAAATACTGAAGTATTCATCACACAACAAATAACAAGCAATGGAATGAACTTCAACTCAACCAATCCTCGGCGTTGGAAATGCTTGCTTTGAACCATAGGTGCTCTGGGAAGGGCCAACTATTGTCAATATCGAGAGCAACGCAGGACTGATCATCCAGGCTGAAGTGGCATATATCAGGAACAGGGTAGGGAACCACCACAATGTACGAGGTATGGATATAGTTGCTTCTCATAAATGGTAGTAACGTTGTGTCAACATCAGCTGGATCGCCTTTCACCACCATTGGATTGTTTGGTCCAAGGAAGAGCGAGTTTTATCCAAGACTATCAATATTGTACCAGGGAGAAGGTGTTGGCACTAGCACACTAGTATCCATCCCGAATACCCTACAACGTGTGTTGGAATAGGTCTGGAGAGGGCGACCATGGGAGACAACATGTGCTCCCCCTCAGTAGTAACAATCTCAGTGCACTTTATACAGACAAGAAGAGGTGATCCATCGGAATTAGTTGCCAGGCGCCACTGAGTATATAAGTTGTGCTCATCCTCATGCTCGTGATCATCACCGTCGTCATCTCCCCCTTGGTTATAAAACTTTTCAAGTATAGGTGGTGGAATGTTCACAGGACCTTGGAAACACAAGGTTAATTAGTAAAGGGAAACTTGCTAACCCGCATGCATGTGGATGAAACAATTATAATGATGATGGAAGACAAACGTACTGAAACTACGAGGATCCCATGCAAAAATAGTGCCACGAGTGGTGGCATCAAACACAAGATCCTCGCATTCAATTGCATCACAGTACTCATCCATGTACAGAAACTGATTTTTGAGCAATATGCATGGATGAACCGTGGAATCAGTAACGACGGCAACAAGCTTGTCGAAGATAGCAACAACTTCATAGTTCTCGTAATTCCAAGAGTAGTTGGGAACTCGACAAATTGCTATCTTCCATAGATGACAGCCACCATGATCGTATTTGAACGTACGTAGATCATCTGTTTGCTCAACCTCAGGGCACTCTGAGATTTTTGGAAGTGGATTCCGCTGATGAGTGTACACATTCACAAGTTCCCACTCGCAATTGTACCCAATATAAATAACCCAATCTCCATTTGCGCTAGCCTAGGCCTTACCCTTAAGCGATGGCATCTTGACATCACACATATCATTATCAAGCGGCATCAACTTGCACAAGGCGAGGCCTTCGTCGTCCGCGCCCATGCAAACATGCTTATAGCGAAGAAGATAAGGGAGATCAAACCGCTCCTAGACCCTTGGGTTCCTTGTAATGATGTTCTTAGTTGAGCCGAGAATGGTCTTGAATGAACCTGCCATGCTAGTCGAGGTGATGACGTTGCACCGATCAATTAGTTCCTCCACCACATCATCTTTCAGATCGGGGCAAGAATAACGGGGTCGTTTCTGGCTTGTTCCCTCCATGGAGAAGATGATCGAACAATGGCAAAAGGAAGGGTGAAGGCAAATGGAGGAGGGAGGAAGAGCATGCGATAGCAGTTCCAAATTGAGAGGGGAAGGCGAAGAGGCGGTGGACGGTTGCCACGGTACACGAAGAGGCACCCCGGCCTACGTAGATGTCCATTCGGAAATTGTACAAAAGGACTCACCGTCATCTCATTGACATGATGGAATGGGAAGACATGTCAACGAAACATGGTGTGTCATTTCTCGTGCAAAATGCGATCTGGCCGCGTTGGCCCGAAGTGCCGCATTATTTCTTGACTTTATTTTTTTAATGGCGCGCTGTTCAGTTTGGAAGCACAACTAACTGGTACTGTATGCAGAGAAAATATAAACTACTCTACCACTACTCCACCTCTAGTTCTAGTAGTATAAAAAAGATATATAGGCTGGAGCTTCAACGCTTTCTTGCTAAGGGCTGCCCACTTGCTTCTCATAATATCACCCTCTCTCCAGATCTAAAAAAGACGGCCTCTCTCTCCCTCCTCACCAGTGGTCACAGATCCACCGGGGAAGAAAAGGATGTGCAGCGTTGACGCAATCCTCGTCGGCGAGTGATGTCACAAACTGACGACAAGGCCGTCCTCTCAGACCTAGCGCCCGCGCGGGATGGCCTCCGTCCCCAAGAGAAGCCACTTCCCGCTGACCCTCAGGTATGCTACCTCTTTTCAAACCATACCCTTGTTCTATTGCCCCATCTGCCACGTCGCTGCATGTGGATCTTTTTCCACTCCACCATCTTCCCAATTTTCTATCCTGTGCTCTGCTGGTCACGCAGACAAAAACCTTAATTTGCACTATTAAAGGAAACCCTACTTCATGCAGACTAATCCATGTCTGGGTTGAATAAGGAAAGGAAGGGATACTGTACTGTCCAAGAGAGTAGGCATCGAACCCGCATCTAGGTTGAAAAGGGAAAATCAATAGCTAAGGAACAAGTCTCGTGTCTCTTGGTTGAAGAAGGGTAGAAAGGCATGACAACGCAATAGAGAATGACCAGGTCGATCGGTTTGTTGTTCTCACATGGGAAAAAGGTGGCTAAAGAGAACAAAAATGGGACATAATCCACATATGCTGCCTGGATATTTGTTGCTCTGGGCAACCATACCTCCCTCACCACTCTATGTGTCTGTGGAGGTACATCGTACTGGTGCGCCCACTGTCTGAATGGGCCTCCCATGCTCTTATTGCCACTTTTTTGCTGTTAGTATAACGCCAACAGTCAAGTCAAACAATGCTACTGCTAAAGTGATGCCACATTTAACTAATGCCGCACTCAGTCTAATGCCACCGATAAATTTAAGCAATGCCATTTCATGCCACTGGATTATTTCAGGGTTAGCTGTTGATTGTGGATGTATTAAAGATTTTTCAGCTAAGGCATTCTAATGTTGTTGCACAACCAGTATACCAACGATGAATCTTGTTACTACCTTCAGATTTGTGCACTGTTAATGCTTATAGATTACATACCTCACTTTCATGAGATAAGTCAATTTTTTTGTACAGTGTCAAGAGGAAAGGTCAAGATTGGGCACCTCCTCCTCCGGCCGTTCTCTTGATTCGTTCGATCAAGTTTTTATGTTTGACTGGTTATCAAGATTGGGATAGCAATTTTTAGGTCCCCTCGAGTTCAAAATGATATTTAGCTTGAAGGTACATGGTTTGCAATTTTTTTATACTGTCATTAGTTAATAATGCTAGTTACCTTCAGACCTTTGTATTTGGTTTAATGCTCATGCACAACTAGTATACCAATGCTGAAAATTCTTATAGAAATCTTCCAGTGCTAGAGTTTATTGAAATCTGTTCAATAAAACCATTATACTGTACCCTGTAATAAAATAACTACTCTACTGTTGTACTAGCCACTGGATTAGTGTATATTTGTACTATTCGAATGATGTTGCATTAGCGTATGGACATAAATAAAGTGTGGGAAGCTTTCCTAGATATGTGCTCAAGAAAACTACTACCTATTTTTCCTAAATACTAGACGTTTGGGTACATTAAATTGAACTACGAAAATGTCTTATATTAAGAAACAGAGGGTGTAGAGTTCACTCAAATTATCCCGGTAAAGCTAGTCACACCTTTGTTAAAATTAATGTTCATTATGTTATCGGAGGAGGTTTGTATGTTTGTCTCTAATGCCTGTCGACTACATACCTGACATCATGATGTAATGTTAAGTCATTTCCTTTTGTACAATGTCACTGAATTGTCAAGGCGGTGATGGCATTTTATTTTAGTTGAACTGCACAAAATATGCTTAAAAGAAGAGGAAAGGTCAGGAATTGATCAATCTTTCAGAAAGAACTATATATGCCTTCCTGACATCAGCCGCTGTTGCCTTATTTATTCCTTCAAATAGGTGATTAGAAACAGTCTTGCTACCTTTTCCCATTAAGAAATTGAAATGCTTATATTTGTGAGTCTATGCTTCAACTAGTGCCACTTTTATAGTAATCACACTTTCAATATCTATGCAAACAGGGATGCTCGATTTTAGTGTAACTGCACAAAAAGTCCAAATGGTTCAACATTAGGAGCATGTTTTCTTCCAAACCTTTATATCCAATTGGTGGCACTATGAGTTGTTCATTACGAAGGTACATGGTTTGCTACTATCCTGCTACTTTTTTTGTACTGTCATTAGATAGTAATACTAGTGGTTTGCATGTGAATTTATTGGCAGGGTGGGCCTACATTAGAGGTGCATGACATGATTCAATGATTGGATGCTCAATTTCGGTTGTATCGATTTCACCTCTTCCATCACTGTGAACATGGATATCCTTGGTCTGATGAAGTGTAGGCACTATATTTCTGCTCTGAACCAGCCAATCAATTCAGTATGAAATTGTCCAAGGCAAAACATGACTGTATCAAATTGTCCAGTGCAAAACATGTCAGATGCTAAGCGGAAGAGATGTGTTTAAACCGAAAATACAAGGTGGGGTATATGTTTACTAGCTGCTTGATATTTGTGCAGATAGAGATGTCTTCCCGTTGCTATTTGGCAAACAAACAAAGTGACCACAATTTCGGTTGAACTGCACAAGAGAATAGTATAGTCACTGCATGCAGTGCCATTTGAAAATAGACACAGAAAGATTGGATAGTCACTTCATGGACTGTAGAGAAGTAGTATTGTACTATTTATTAGCCAACACTAGGTGCTTCATTGCTTTGGTCTGATTATACAATGGGCATTATTTTGCCTAAGTTAAAGTTTGTATTCCGAAAATAGTCTCGCCGTGTGATCGGGAGAAGACCAAATCATATTGCAGTGGATGTTCCTCCATCATGTGTGGTTCATTCTCATTGTTCCAGCTGTTGGTGAAACCACTTACGTTTGCAAGAGGAATTGTAGACTTCACAAACAAATTTTGCTTTCAGTCTATACTGAATGTTGGCCAAGAGAAGCATCCATGTTAGTAGGAAGAACATATGTTTTTTCTAGATCTTTGCTTTTGGAGCTACATATTTGTATATGATCTGTGAATCATTGAGATGCATTAACATGTTGATCTTATGTATGGGAATCATACTAGTTGGTTTTGAATTTGGGCTACTAATGTGAACATATCACAATGCCAGGCCTGTGAGTCTCGTGTGAACATTTCGAACAGATTGGCTCTTACTGCTGTGCACAACATGATCCTTATTTCTGTGTTCTCAATGTTTAAAAGTTACTAACAGTTCCTTATTTCTGTTCGCTCAGTGTTTACAAGTTACTGATCGATCACTAGCTAGCCTTCTAATGCGCTCCTGGCAATTTTAGTTGCGACGCAAGATCCAAAGTGGCAGTTTTTTGAATAAAAATGCCTACCTACGAAGAAACTGACATGCTGCTCTGAAGAAAATGCCATGCGAATCTGAGGAAACTGCTAGCAAAAACGTTCGCAAATGCCCTATCTCCCAGCTAACGTTCATCAGCTAATGCGGTCGTACACGTACACCATCCGACCTACTCGATCTTACACGTACACTATCCGACCTACTCGATCCTACACGGATAAATAGCAGATCATGCACGTACTACCGCCTTTCCGGTTTGCAGGGCTCAATTCAAGAAATGACCTACTCGATCCTACACGAATAAATAGTGGACCACACACGTACTAGTACCTCCTTTCCGGTTTGCAGGGCTTAATTCAAAAATCTCACCAACTAAGGTACTCCCTCCGTCCAGGTTTATTAGTCTCGTGAGCCAAAGCACCAAGACCAAGGCATGGCAATAATTAACTTCATGCAGAAGTTTAAGCCTAATTAATTCCAGCGATTTATGTGGTGGCTGATAACCCACAAGTATAGGGGATCGCAAAAGCTTTCGAGGGTAGAGTATTCAACCCAAATTTATTGATTCGACACAAGGGGAGCCAAAGAATATTATCAAGTATTAGCAGCTGAGTTGTCAATTCAACCACACCTGGAAACTTAGTATCTTCAGCAAAGTGTTTAGTAGCAAAGTAATATGATAGTGGTGGTAGCGACAACAAAAGTAAAGACAGCAAAAAGTATTTTTTTTGGTATTTTGTAGTGATTGTAACAGTAGCGACGGAAAAGTAAATAAGCGTAAACCAGTATATGGAAAACTCATAGGCACCGGATCAGTGATGGATAATTATGCCAGATGCGGTTCATCATGCAACAGTCATAACATAGGGTGACACAAAACTAGCTCCAATTCGTCAATGTAATGTAGGCATGTATTCCGTATATAGTCATACGTGCTTATGGAAAAGAACTTGCATGACATCTTTTGTCCTACCCTCCCGTGGCAGCGGGGTCCTATTGGAAACTAAGGGATATTAATGCCTCCTTTTAATAGAGAACCGAAACAAAGCATTAGCACATAGTGAATACATGAACTCCTCAAACTACGGTCATCACCGGTAAGTATCCCGATTATTGTCACTCCGGGGTTAACGGATCATAACACATAATAGGTGACTATACACTTGCAAGATAGGATCTAGGACTCTCATATATTCATGAAAACAGAATAGGTTCAGATCTGAAATCATGGCACTCGGGCCCTAGTGACAAGCATTAAGCATAGCAACATCAATCTCAGAACATAGTGGATACTAGGGATCAAACCCTAACAAACTTAACTCGACTACATGATAAATCTCATCCAACCCATCACCGTCCAGCAAGCCTATGATGCAATTACTCACGCATGGCGGTGAGCATCATGAAATTGGTGATGGAGGATGGTTGATGATGACGACGGCGACGAATCCCCCTCTCCGGAGCCCCGAACGGACTCCAGATCAGCCCTCCCGAGAGGTTTTCGGGCTTGGCGGCGGCTCCGTATCGTAAAACGTGATGATTTCTTCTCTTTGGCTTTTTTCTCTCCGAAAGCAAATATATAGAGTTGGAGTTGGCATCGGAGGGTCTCCAGGGGGCCCACGAGGTAGGGGGCGCGCCCTAGGGGGGCGCCCCCACCCTCGTGAGAAGGGTGTGGGCCCCCTGGTCTTCATATTTGGCGAGGATTTTTTTTATTTTTTCTAAGACCTCCCGTGGAGTTTCAGGTCATTCCGAGAATATTTGTTTTCTGCACATAAAACAACATCATGGTAATTCTGCTGAAAAAAGCGTCAGTCCGGGTTAGTTCCATTCAAATCATACAAGTTACAGTCTAAAACAAGGGCAAAAGTGTTTGGAAAAGTAGATACGACGGAGACGTATCGACTCCCCCAAGCTTAAACCCTTGCTTGTCCTCAAGCAATTCAGTTGACAAACTGAAAGAAAGAAAGAAAAACTTTTACAAACTCTGTTTGCTCTTGTTGTTGTAACTATGTCAAGCCAGCATTCAAGTTTTCAGCATAGATCATAACTAACCACATTTGCAATAATTCTCAGGTCTCACAATTACTCGTATCAATAGCATAATCAACTAGCAAGTCATAATAATAAATCTCGGATGACAACACTTCCTCAAAACAATCATAATATGATATAACAAAATGGTATCTCGCTAGCCCTTTCTGAGACCGCAAAACATAAATGCAGAGCACCTTTAAAGATCAACGACTGACTAGACATTGTAATTGATGGTAAAAGAGATCCAATCATAGTCACACCCAACATAGATTAATAGTGATGAATGCAAATGACGGCTGTGCTCTCCAGCTAGTGCTTTTTAATAAGAGGGTGATGACTCAGCATAACAGTAAATGGATAGGCCCTTCGCAGAGGGAAGCAGGGATTTGTAGAGGTGCCAGAGCTCGGTTTTGAAATGGAGATAAATTGTATTTTGAGCGGTATACTTTCATTGTCAACGTAACAACTAAGAGATGGCGATATCTTCCATGCTAAACACATTATAGGCATTTCCCAAACAGAATGGTAAAGTTTATACTCCCCCTCCACCAACAAGCATCAATCCATGGCTTGCTCGAAACAACGAGTGCCTCCAACATACATCAGGTCCCAAGGGGAGTTTTGTTTGCAATTAATTTTGATTTAGTTTGCATAAAGCATGGGACTGGGCATCCCGGTGACCAGCCATTTTCTCGTGAGTGAGGAGCGGAGTCCACTCCTCTTGAGAATAACCCGCCTAACACGGAAGATAAGGACAGCCTTTGTTGATACATGAGCTATTCGAGCATACAAAATAGAATGTTTATTTGAAGGTTTAGAGTTTGGCACATACAAATTTACTTGGAACGGCAGGTAGATACCGCATATAGGAAGGTATAGTGGACTCATCTGGAACAACTTTGGGGTTTAAGGATTTTGGATGCAGAAGCAGTATTCCCGCTTAGTACAAGTGAAGGCTAGCAAAAGACTTTAACATCCCAAATTTTCAATTTAGAATATTATACACTAGATCATCATTGCATAGCATATTTATTGCATTTTGGTTGATCAGAAATTTCACGCAACTCAAGGACCCTCGGAGAGAGTTGGGAATTTCGTTATTTTCATATTTGAGTTGTCTCAAATTTTGAAAATAGGATCATTTGATTTTATTTATTTTATCTTCAATTATTTCTATTACAAAAATATGAGAGAGGGAATAAAATGACTTTCCCAAAATAAAGAAATATTGAGGATTTAATAAAAAATATCAAATAAGATTTATTTTGGTTTTATTTGCTATTTTATTTGAATTTAGGAAAAATGCGCGTTTTTCAAAATTGCATTTAGGCCCCGAATAAATGTTCATCCTGTGCGACTTGATTTTAGAAGCCGGGGAAAATTTATTTCGGGATTTTTGGAGTCCGTTTAGTAGTCCTTTTGTTTTTTCTGAGCGTAACTATTTAAAAAAAGGAACCGACCTACGGGCCGTGCTAGGCCCGGACTCCTCCAGGCCTCAGCCTTTATAAGCCGTCGGCCCATCCTGGGTCAAAACCCTAGCCGCCCCGCCTCGAACCCCGCGCCGCCGCCGCCGCCCGCCGCCGTCGACGCCGCCACCCCGTGCCGCCCCGCCGGTCCCCGCCGCCGCCCCGCGCCCGCCGCCGCCCGACGCCGCCCGCCGCCGACGCCGCCGCCCCACCCGACCCTGCCGCCGCCTCGCCGGAGTCACCGCCGCCCGTATCGCCGCCCGAGCCGCCGAGGTTGACCCGCCGCCGGTTTTCCCGAAAAAACCATTCGGTTTTTGTCGGTTTTCGTTCGGTTTTTTTAGTTTCCGTTTTTTTCTTTTGATCGGTTTTTTCGGTTTAGGTTAATTAGCGAGCGTTCGCTCGTTTGTTCGTTTTAATGAACGCGTTCTTCGTTTAGATCCAGTTAACGAACGTTCGTTCGTTAAATTGTTCGTTGTTTTTCTTTTTCTTGGATTAAATCCGTGATTTTCTGATCATGATTTCTGATCCGATTTTCATTTTAGTTTAACTTTTCGCTCGTTTATCGGAATCAGGTGATTCAAGCGCTTGGAGTTTCGTCTCAAAACCCTCTTTCCGCTTAGCCAACTTAAACAAGTTTTTGCCACTGTAAAAATTGCCTTAGATCCAGAATAGTAAACGAAGCTTGTTTCTTTTGCCGTTTGTCTTCCGTTGCTTCGTTCGATTTGATTCTTTTTGCCAACCGGAGTTCTTAAGTTGAACTTCCTGGTTAGATCTATTATTTGAGTTTTACCTGTGCATTAGCTGAGTACTTATTGTATGCTTGTTTGTTTGCGATAGAGTACCCGGAGTGCACCGCTTGCTACTTCGAATCGCTAGGTTTCCCGAATCATCAGCAAGGCAAGTAACACTTTGATCATGTTTTCCCTCTACCCAGTTTTATTGCATTAGATCAATCCTCACACATTGCATGATTAGGATCTAATTAAATTGTGGGTTTGGGAAGTAGATGAGGTAGTACCTATTACCTGTTATTAACAAACCTTTGGGAGCTACTTCTATGTTTGCTTATTATGCCATGCTATGCTAGTAGACGTGGATTGGGTGAGTGTATCCATGACAGATGTGAGATTGTTAATTAATGGTTTATCTAAGGTGGCAACTTAAATACACATCTGGGTGGATTGAGGCACCTGGGTATTCCAGCGATTGCCTGTTTTTCTTTATGGACCGCCACCCAGGCTCAAAGGGATCATGAGATTATTCATGCTAGAAACTTCCGTGTGTAGCCAGAAGCTATTATGGGCTCTAGCATAGTTGACTAAGTTGTGCGAACTCTTACAGTGGTAGACTAGCAGATGTAGGGGATGTAGGTTGGTACGGTCTACCTGTTCATAAGGTGCTAGCGCTTCTGGAAGACTATGTCTCGGTCATCCGTTTCTCAAACACCATGTAGTGCGAGAAATCCAACGGAGGAGATCGAGTCTTGTGGGGAAAAGTGCGCAAACCTCTCCGGAGTGTATAAACTAATCATGGTTAGTCGTGTCCCCGGGTATGGACATCTTGAGTATCTAGTACCTGGATTATCATGTGAATCTCAACATGTTACTCTAAAAATAAATTTTGTTGGGTTTTGTTTAATGATGATGCTTAATTGGGATTGAGAATGCTGTCAACCATTCTCAATGTTTAACAACCACCATGATAGTTAAATAAATTTATTTCTTTGCAGTAGGGGAAAATTGGATTTACGCAAAACTGTAACCATAGAGCTTTCCACCATCCAAATATGCATATAGTATAGCTGTTTCCTTCCATTACTCTCTATGTGTTATTTTGCCAGCATATTCCATGTGCTGACCCGTTTCGGGCTGCAACGTTAATGTTGCAGACTTTTCAGACGACGATTAAGGAGTTTTTAGGTCGTGGTTCTATACTTAGTGATGCCGTTGGAGTTGATGGACTCACTTATCTTCCAAGCCTTCCGCTGTTATCGTTATTAGATGGCCTTAAGCCATATTTATTGTAATAAGTTCTCTTTTGAGACTCTCGATGTAATAAGTGTGTGATTGCTACTCCGTTATAAATCCTTCAAGTACTGTGTGGTGTCAGCATTACTGATCCAGGGATGACACCTGAGCACAAAGATTGGACCGTTTGAGGTCTGGTCGCTACAAGATGGTATCAGTGCACACGCTGACTGTAGGACACGACCACTAAGCTAAAGACCTATATCACTATTCACTCTCTTCTATTTTCTGACTTCTCATCTTCTCTACTCTTTTAGGATGACGGATGCAAGGAACAAGTTCACTCAACCGGATGAAGATGCACCCTTTGGACGTCAGTTGAAGGAAGTCATTGGATACCTGAACATAGGAGTACCAAGCTTCACCGGAACCTACAACGCCATTTTACCTGAAGAGGAGCGCTGGATGATTCAAGTTCAAGTTCCAGGAAGAACGTTCATGCCAGTCACTGAGCCCATAGAGTTTTCTTTTGACGCACCAACTTGGAGTTTAGGAAAGAGCATGGCAGCTCACATCGCCATGGCATGCATTGGAGAAGTCTACCGCAATGATCTCAAGGATACTATCTACCAGATTTGTGGGCGCCGAGATGAGCACTGGGAGATGATCAGCACCAGGAAGGATAGATCAGTTGCAGCTTTTATCCAAGAGTTAAACCAGCACATTCGACGTTAGGAGAACCAGATGTGCACCGACATGATAGATCTGAAGAAGGCCAAGACAAGAATCAAGGAACTGGAGGAAGAACTCAAGACTACACGTGAAGATTACGAATAGGAAATTGAAGTATTAGTGGAGAAGAATGACGATCTGATCAAGAAGATCGGAATATTTATGGGAGGCCCTACACCGGTAGAAGAAGACGAGGAACCCAAGGAGATTCGCCCGGAAGACTACATCATCATCGACGACACCGGCTCAGATCCAGATGATAGCGATCATGACTATGTTGATGAAATTGGAGCAGATATCATGGAGTCTGCAACCGAAGAATATTTCTAGTAGACCACCTCATCAGTAGTAGTAGTCCACCATGTAAATATAGTAGTCCGATCACTTTTGTGATAGTTAGATCGTTTGTATGCCCTTGTTTGATTGTTTGAATGAAGTGAATTGTTTGTTTTGCCTCATGTGCATATGGGTAGTGTTTCTCTATACACCCCTCTATTCTTAAATCTCATTTTTTCTAAACCCTCAGATGACTCCGAGACGTGACCCCAGATTTACCTTCCCACCGGAGCTCACCCAGTTGATCCAGCAGCAGAACACATTGATGCAGTTGCTAGTCCAGAATCAGAATCAGGGGAACAACAACAACAACCCACCACCACCACCACCTGTTGATCACTTAGCCCGTTTTGTTAGGCTGAATCCGCCGGTGTTTTCCAGTAGCACCGAGCCGATAGTAGCAGATGATTGGCTCCGCAAGACAGCTAGGAAGTTGACCACAATAGGATGTACGGATGCGGAAAAGGTGAAGTTTGCCGCACATCAGCTTGAAGGACCCGCCGCATCATGGTGGGAGAATTTCACAGCCACTTTCCCTGTCGACACTGTCACATGGGACCAGTTTCAGCAGGCTTTTCGAACTGCCCATGTTTCAGCAGGAGCGATGGCCATAAAGAAGCGAGAGTTTCGCAACTTGCACCAAGGAGGACGGACAGTTGGCCAGTATGTGGAGGACTTCAGTAAATTAGCATGTTATGCCCCAGATGACGTTGCCACGGATGCAGCAAAGCAGGAGAGGTTTATGGAAGGACTGAATGATGAGTTGAGCATGCAGTTGATGGTAGCAACCTTCAACAACTACCAGGAGTTGGTAGATCGTGCTCTTATGATTGAAGGGAAGCAACAGCAAATTGAGAATCACAAGAGGAAGTATGGACAAGGGAAGCACAATTCAGGAGCCCAGCAGAAGCCACGTTTCACCCCTAGACTGGGAGGACATTTTCAGCATACCCATGGAGGAGGTAGCTCGCACAACCACAATGGCACCAAGAATGGTAATGGTAATGGAGGAAGCAACGGCCAGAACTGCACCAACCCATCGACCCCAGCCAAGAGAGACCTGAGCCAAGTCACTTGTTTTAAGTGCCAGAAGACTGGACATTATGCTAATGAATGTCCTGAATCCCAGAATGGAAATGGCAATGGAAGCTCTGGGAAGAAGCCGAACCCTTTCAATAGGGGACAGGTGAACCACGTTAACGTGGAGGAGGTTGAAGAGCAGCCAGATGCAGTAATCGGTAAGTTTTTGGTTAAGTCATTTACTGCACTTGTTCTTTTCGATACTGGTGCATTGCATTCATACATATCAAGGGGATTTGTGGATAAGTATAAACTGCCAACCCAAGCCCTTAGGTCACCCATGTTAGTAACCTCGCCTGGAGCAGAATATATGGCTAGTCTATGGTGTGATTGGTTACCATTAAGGATTGGTAACTACATATTTCCATCAGACCTAATAGTGTTGGAATCTCAAGGATTGGATGTGATATTAGGCATGGATTGGTTGTCAAAGTATGAAGGGAATATTGAATGTGCCAGTAAGTCAATTTTGCTTACCACCCTAGAAGGGAGAAGGATCAAGTATGTATCCCGACATGTGCCAAAGAGGACTCAAGCAAATTGTTTAACAGGAGTTGCGCAGGAGGAAGTACCAGTAGTGAAGGATTTCCCTGATGTATTTCCAGAAGAATTGCCAGGCATGCCACCGGATAGAGATATTGAGTTTTTGATTGAGCTTTTGCCAGGCACAGGGCCAATATCAAAGAGACCATATAGGATGCCTGCAAAGGATTTGGTGGAAATTAAGAAGCAAATTAAGGAGTTACTGGATAAATGATACATTTGCCCAAGTTCTTCACCTTGGGGATCGCCAGTACTTCTAGTGGAAAAGAAGGATGGATCGTTAAGGATGGTTGTTGATTATCGAGGATTGAATGAAGTAACCATCAAGAACAAATACCCACTACCGATGATCAATGATCTGTTTGATCGATTGCAAGGAGCTAAGGTGTTTTCCGAGATCGATCTGTGATCAGGATACCACCAGTTAAATATTCGAGAACAGGATATACCTAAGACGGCTTTTACCACCAGGTATGGGCTGTACGAGTATACCGTTATGTCATTTGGTCTGACTAACGCACCTGCATATTGAACAAAGTGTTTATGGAGTTCTTGGATAAGCTCGTCGTAGTGTTCATTGATGATATCCTGGTTTACTCGAAGAATGAAGAGGAGCATAAGGAGCATTTGCGTTTAGTTCTTGAAAAGCTCAGAAAACATCAGTTATATGCCAAGTTTAGCAAATGTGAGTTTTGGTTGAAAGAAGTTGGATTTCTCGGACATGTTATATCCGGAGAAGGTATAGCAGTAGATCCCACTAAAGTTGATACCGTGACCAAGTGGGAAGCCCCAACCACAGTTGGAGAGATCCGGAGTTTTCTTGGACTCGCAGGATACTACCGGAGGTTCATTGAGAATTTCTCAAAGATTGCGAAACCTATGAAGGAGTTGTTGAAGAAGGATACCAAGTTCATATGGACTGAGGAATGTGAGGCTAGTTTTTAGGAGTTGAAGAAACGTTTGGTTACCTCACCAGTGTTGATTTTACCGGATCAGACCAAGGATTATGAGGTGTATTGTGACGCTTCACGTTGAGGACTTGGAGCAGTGCTTATGCAGGAAGGAAGAGTTGTTCATATGCCTCACGACAGCTTAAGCCCCATGAGTTGAATTATGCTAGGCATGATTTAGAGTTAGTAGCCATAGTGCATGCATTGAAGACTTGGAGACATTTTCTCATTGGAAACCATTGCGAGGTGTATACGGATCACAAGAGCTTGAAATATATTTTCACACAGAAGGAGTTGAATCTCAGACAAAGGAGATGGTTGGAGCTCATCAAGGATTATGATATGAGATTGCATTATCACCCTGGAAAGGCTAACATAGTAGCTGACGCATTGAGCCATAAAAGTCATGTCAACACCTTAATGACGGGAGATTTACCAAGTGAGTTAGCCGAAAATCTTCAAGAGCTATGTTTGGAAATAGTCCCAAAAGGCTATGTAGTAGCATTGGAGATTCAGTCTACATTGATGGATAGGATCAGAGAAGCCCAAAATACTGACAAGGAGATTGCCTCTATTAAGGAGAAAATGAGCAAAGGAAAAGCTAAGGGATTTCGTGAGGATGAGCACGATACATTATGGTTTGAAGACCGTGTTTATGTACCAAATGATTCGGAGATCAGGAAGTTAATTTTACAAGAGGCCCATGATTCACTGTATTCGATTCACCCAGGAAATACCAAGATGTATCTGGATTTGAAGGATATTTTCTGGTGGACCGGAATGAAGAAGGATATTGCAGAATATGTAGCAGTTTGTGATGTATGTCAGAGAGTAAAGGGAGAGCATCAGAAGCCAGCCGGATTGCTACAGCCATTGCCGATACCCGAATGGAAGTGGGATAAGTTAGGCATGGATTTTATCACAAGATTGCCCAGAACACGTTCAGGCTATGACTCAATTTGGGTTGTAGTCGATCACTTGACAAAGGTAGCTCATTTCATTCGCGTGAAGACTCCCTATACCAGTGCAAAGTTGGCAAAGATATACATGACCAGGATCATATGTCTGCATGGAGTTCCTAGGAGTATAGTATCAGATAGAGGAACCCAATTTACCTCAAAGTTCTGGAATCAGTTGCATGAAACTTTGGGAACCAGACTGGAGTTTAGCATAGCTTTCCACCCGCAAACAAATGGACAGATTGAGAGAGTCAATCAGATTTTGGAGGATATGCTAAGGGCTTGTGCGCTAGATTACGGATCTAGTTGGGACGAGAATTTGCCGTATGCAGAGTTCTCTTACAACAACAGCTATCAATCCAGTTTGAAGATGGCCCCTTTCGAAGCCTTGTACGGAAGAAGGTGCAGGACCCCATTGTCTTGGGATGAAGTTGGAGACCGCCAGTTGTTTGGACCGAATCTGATAAAGGAGTCTGAACAGAAAGTGAAATTGATTCGCGATAGGCTCAAGGTAGCCCAGTCCAGGCAGAAGAGTTACACAGATTCTAAACGCAAGGAGACAGTTTACGAAGTCGGAGACTGAGTCTATCTTCGAGTATCACCACTTCGAGGAGTTAAGCGCTTTGGAGTTAAGGGAAAATTAGCGCCACGTTTTGTAGGCCCATACAAAGTTTTGGAACGTATGGGAGAAGTAGCCTATAAGTTGGACTTGCCCGAAGGATTGTCAAGAGTTCACGACATGTTCCACATTTCCCAGTTGAAGAAGTGCCATGAAGAGATGGCTGATATACCGCTGAGAGATACAGTGCTGCTGGAAGCAATCCAGTTGGACAGTGATTTGACCTATGAGGAGAAACCAGTTAAGATTCTAGAGTATGCCAGTCGAGTCACCCGCAGTAAGGTTATCACGTTTTGCAAGGTTCAGGGGGGCCACCACACGGAGGATGAAGCCACCTGGGAGCGAGAGGAAGATTTGCTGAAGGACCACCCTCACCTATTTTCTAGCCAACCCGAATCTCGAGGGCGAGATTCATCTTAAGGGGGTAGGTTTGTAACATCCCAAATTTTCAATTTGGAATGTTATACACTAGATCATCATTGCATATCATATTTATTGCATTTTGGTTGATCCTAGAAATTTCACGCAACTCAAGGACCCTCGGAGAGAGTTGGGAATTTCGTTATTTTCATATTTAAGTTGTCTCAAATTTTGAAAATAGGATCATTTGATTTTATTTATTTTATCTTCAATTATTTCTATTACAAAAATATGAGAGAGGGAATAAAATAACTTTCCCAAAATAAAGAAATATTGAGGATTTAATAAAAAAATCAAATAAGATTTATTTTTGTTTTATTTGCTATTTTATTTGAATTTAGGAAAAATGCGCGTTTTTCAAAATTGCATTTAGGCCCCAAATAAATGTTCATCATATGCGGCTTGATTTTAGAAGCCGGGGAAAATTTATTTCGGGATTTTTGGAGTCCGTTTACTAGTCCTTTTGTTTCTTTTCTGAGCGTAACTATTAAAAAAAAACTGAACCGACCTACGGGCCATGCTAGGCCCGGACTCCTCCAGGCCTCAGCCTTTATAAGCCGCCGGCCCGTCCCAGGCCGAAACCCTAGCCGCCCTGCCTCGAACCCCGTGCCACCGCCCGCCGCCGCCGACACCGTCGCCCCACGCCGCCAATGCCGCCGCCCCGCGCTGCCCCGCCGGACCCCGCCGCTGCCGCCCCGCGCCCGACGCCGCCCGTCTCGCCACCCAAGCCGCCGAGGTTGACCCACCGCCGGTTTTACCGGAAAAACTGTTCAGTTTTCGCCGGTTTTCGTTCGGTTTTTTTAGTTTCCGTTTTTTCTTTAGATCGGTTTTTTTCGGTTTAGGTTAATTAGCGAGCGTTCACTCGTTCGTTCGTTTTAACGAACGCGTTCTTCATTTAGATCCAGTTAACGAACGTTCGTTCGTTAAACTGATCGTTGTTTTTCTTTTTCTCGGATTAAATCCGCGATTTTCTGATCGTGATTTCTGATCCGATTTTCGTTTTAGTTTAACTTTTCGCTCGTTTATCGGAATCAGACGATTCAAGCACTTGGAGTTTTGTCTCGAAACCCTCTTTCCGCTTAGTCAACTTAAACAAGTTTTTGCCACTTTAAAAATTCCTTAGATCCAGAATAGTAAACGAAGCATGTTTCTTTTGCCGTTTGTCTTCCGTTGCTTCATTCGATTTGATTCTTTTTGCCAACCGGAGTTCTTAAGTTGAACTTTCTGGTTAGATCTCTTATTTGAGTTTTACCTGTGCATTAGCTGAGTACTTATTGTATGCTTGTTTGTTTGCGATAGAGTACCCGGAGTGCGCCGCTTGCTACTTTGAATCGCTAGGTTTCCTGGATCATCAGCAAGGCAAGTAACACTTTGATCATGTTTTCCCTCTACCCAGTTTTATTGCATTAGATCAATCCTCACACATTTCATGATTAGGATCTAATTAAATTGTGGGTTTGGGAAGTAGATGTAACACCCCGGATATGATTTACCTAATAGGTAATCCAACTCTTTCCGTTTCCGGCGTTAAGTTATTTTATTTCCTCGGGTTTGGGTTTTTTTGTCTCCGTGTGTTGTTGTCGTTGTCATGCATCTCATATCATGTCATCATGTGCATTGCATTTGCATACGTGTTCATCTCATGCATCCGAGCATTTTCCCCGTTGTCCGTTTTGCATTCCGACGTTCCGTTCTCCTCCGGTGGTCATTGCTACCTTTCTTTTGTGTGTGGGGATTAAACATTTCCGGATTGGACCGAGACTTGCCAAGCGGCCTTGGTTTACTACCGGTAGACCGCCTTTCAAGTTTCGTACCATTTGGACTTCGTTTGATGCTCCAACGGTTAACCGAGGGACCGAAAAGGCCTCCATTTTGGCCCAAAACCAACCAAAACCCTCTCCATCATCTAGAGCGTTCGATCACGATCGCGTGGCCGAAAACCGCACCTCATTTGGACACTCCTAGCTCCCTCTATGCCTATAAATAGCCCCCCTCCGAAATCCATGGGTCCTTCTTCCCCAAACCCTAGTCGCCTCCCACCTCTCGCCGCCGGACGCGTCCGCTCGGGCCGGACACGTCCGACCCAGCCGCCGCCGCCACGTGTCCGCCTCCCATTCGCCCGCGCGCCGCCCCACATTGCTGGCCCGGAGAGCCCAGGGCGGGCCCTCCCGGCCCGCGCGCGCCCGCCTCCACCTGCCTCGACCGGTCCGCGCCCGCCGCCGTCTTCCTCGGCCCCGGCCGCCGCCGCCCGGCGCGCCATCGCCACGCCGCCACAAGTCCTCGCCGGCGCCCGCGCCAGGGAGAGGAGCTCCCGGCTCCGGCGTCCGCGCCCGGCTGCGCCTTCTCCGGCGACGCCCTCCGCCGCCTCCGCCTCCCCAAGTTCCGGCCGGCTTCCTCTCCAGCGAGCACTGCTACAGGGACTCCGACGAGCTGCTTCGGGAACCGTGCCGGAGATCCAGATCCAGATCGGGAAACCCTAGGGTTGACCTTTTTTCTCCAAAGTCTGCAGATTATATTGCCATGTTTATCGTGCCGTAATTTTGCATCCGTAGATCCGTTTTGGGCATATAGCATATCAAAATGTTCGTCTCAGAGAGCACATCATTTCATCTCATTGCATCATTTTCATTTGAGTTCATCTTGATGCCCGAAATGCTGTTGGAAGAGTGCTATTTGAGTTAATTGTCAGATCTGCTGCTCCAAATAGCTATTTGTCTTTTTTGCCATGATTAATGTGTGCATGATATGCCCCTGAACTCTACATGTATTTTGTTATATGTCTTGCCATCTTTTCGGAGGTGCAATCCATGTATTTTTGTGATGTGTGTGGTGACTAGCACAAGCTTGCAAAGTGGAGCATTCGTTAACGCTGATTTCAGGGACTTAGCAATTCCACTAAGTCCTTGATCTGTTCTTATCAATATGCCATATGTTCATGTTGTTTCCTAGTGATCCGTGCCTCTTTTGAGGATGATCAGTAAGGATGTTTTGTTAATCTTGTAGTGCTCTATCCATCCATGTCTTTGTTTGCAATTATGGAGCACCCTAGCTTGAGTCAATCGAGCTCTACTTTTGCTATTTCGTGAATCTGGGCAGATTGTCTACTTGTTAGCGATTTTGCCGAGGATGTTGTAGTTGATCCGTGCATGCTATGTTATTGTTCTTGCCATGTCTAGCTTGTATTATGTGTATTCTTGATGGGTGTAAGCTTAGATTGCCATGACTTGCTCTGTAGTGAGTTCATCGAGCTCGTAAACATGCCTACTTGATATCTGATTTGCATGCTCCAGTTTTTCACTGTCTGTGATCTGTTTATGTTTTTGCCATGTTCACATGCTTGCAATTGTATTTTCTGATCCCTTTTGACTCAAGATCACTAAGGGACTTTTGTTAAGCTCTTTGAGTAGCTCCATGCCATGCTTTACTTTGCCATGTTAATTTCCTGTAGCATCTAGTTTTCATGCTCCAAAGTGTGCTACCTAATCTGAAATTCCAGACAAGTGTTAATTTCACTAAGTCTGAAATCTGTTTACCAATTGCATTTTTGCCATGCTTGTTTGAACCTGTTAATGGATGAATTGGCCGTAGCTCAGTGTTCATCTTTTGTTAAGCATCATGAATGGATCCCTGCCATGTATTTTTTTGCCATGTTTGGGTGTTGTAGCATGTTTAACTTGTTGCATTTAGATGGCTACTTGTTGTATATCGCAGACCGGTGCCATATTTGAATTGCTTGCCATTTCCAAACCGTTCATCCGATTCCGGCGTTCTTTATATCGATTTCAACCGAAATCACCTCACCTTTCCAGTGGCACACTTGGATTTCCAAGTTGAGGCCAGGTTCATTCATTCCTTGTCAAATCTTGCATATGCTTCACATGTCGCATCCCGCATAACATACCATGTTTGCATCATGTTGTTTGAGTTTGCACGTGGTTGATTGTGTCCTTTTTGCTTGTTTGTCTTGTTTGGGTAGAGCCGGGAGATGAGTTCACTAACAAGGAGCCTGTTGAGTTTGCTTTCGAGGATCCAGTCAACTCTGACAACTTTGCAGGCAAGATGATCATACCCTCGAAATCACTTCTATCTTTGCTTTGCTAGATGCTCGCTCTTTTGCTATGCCTATGCTACGATGCCCACTACTTGCTTATCATGCCTCCCAAATTGCCATGTCAAACCTCTAACCCATCATGTCCTAGCAAACCGTTGATTGGCTATGTTACCGCTTTGCTCAGCCCCTCTTATAGCGTTGCTAGTTGCAGGTGAAGATTGGAGACCGTTCCTTGTTGAAACATTATTTTGTTGTTGGGATATCATTATATTATCTTATTATCTTAATGCATCTATATACTTGGTAAAGGGTGGAAGGCTCGGACTCTCGCCTAGTGTTTTGTTCCACTCTTGCCGCCCTAGTTTCCGTCATATCGGTGTTATGTTCCCGGATTTTGCGTTCCTTACGCGGTTGGGTGATAATGGGAACCCCTTGACAGTTCAACTTGAATAAAGCTCTTCCAGCAATGCCCAACCTTGGTTTTACCATTTGCCACCTAGCCTCTTTTTCCCTTGGGTTTCCGGAGCCCGAGGGTCATCTTATTTTAACCCCCCCCCCGGGCCAGTGCTCCTCTGAGTGTTGGTCCAACCTGTCAGCTGCCGGTGGCCACCAGGGGCAACTCTGGGCTGGCCTACCCGTACCTAAGACAATCTGAGTGTGCCCTAAGAACGAGATATGTGCAGCTCCTATCGGGATTTGTCGGCACATTCGGGCGGTGTTGCTAGTTTAGTTTTACCTTGTCGAAATGTCTTGTAACCGGGATTCCGAGTCTGATCGGGTCTTTCCGCTAGAAGGAATATCCTTCGTTGACCATGAGAGCTTGTCATGGGCTAAGTTGGGACCCCCTGCAGGGATTTGAACTTTCGAAAGCCGTGCCCGCGGTTATGGGCAGATGGGAATTTGTTAATGTCCGGTTGTAGATAATTTGAACCTTAACTTAATTAAAATGAATCAACTGTGTGAGTTACCGTGATGGTCTCTTCTCGACGGAGTCCGGGAAGTGAACACAGTGTTGGAGTAATGCTTGCCGCAGGTTGTTCTCTAGTTATTCGTTCGCGCTTTTCCTTCTCTTCTCGCTCTCTTTTGCGAACAGGTTAGCCACCATATATGCTAGTCGCCTGCTGCAGTTCCACATATTTACCTTGCCTTACCTATAAGCTTAAATAGTCTTGATCGCGAGGGTGCGAGATTGCTGAGTCCCTGTGGCTCACAGATTACTTCCAAACCAGATGCAGGGCCTGATGACTCCGTTCTAGATGACGCACTTGAGCTCAAGTGGGAGTTCGACAAGAACTCACGCCGTTACTATGTGTCTTTCCCTAATGATCAGTAGTGGTGCCCAGTTGGGGTGATCGGGACCGTGTCGCATGTTGGGTTTATCTTTTATTTTGGCACCGTAGTCGGGCAATGAGTGATTGGTTGATGTAATGCTATTTTACTTTAACTTTTCGCTCGTTTATCGGAATCAGGCGATTCAAGCGCTTGGAGTTTCGTCTCAAAACCCTCTTTCCGCTTAGCCAACTTAAACAAGTTTTTGCCACTGTAAAAATTGCCTTAGATCCAGAATAGTAAACGAAGCTTGTTTCTTTTGCCGTTTGTCTTCCGTTGCTTCGTTCGATTTGATTCTTTTTGCCAACCGGAGTTCTTAAGTTGAACTTCCTGGTTAGATCTATTATTTGAGTTTTACCTGTGCATTAGCTGAGTACTTATTGTATGCTTGTTTGTTTGCAATAGAGTACCCGGAGTGCACCGCTTGCTACTTCGAATCGCTAGGTTTCCCGAATCATCAGCAAGGCAAGTAACACTTTGATCATGTTTTCCCTCTACCCAGTTTTATTGCATTAGATCAATCCTCACACATTGCATGATTAGGATCTAATTAAATTGTGGGTTTGGGAAGTAGATGAGGTAGTACCTATTACCTGTTATTAACAAACCTTTGGGAGCTACTTCTACGTTTGCTTATTATGCCATGCTATGCTAGTAGACGTGGATTGGGTGAGTGTATCCATGACAGATGTGAGATTGTTAATTAATGGTTTATGTAAGGTGGCAACTTAAATACACATCTGGGTGGATTAAGGCACCTGGGTATTCTAGCGATTGCCTGTTTTTCTTTATGGACCGCCACCCAGGCTCAAAGGGATCATGAGATTATTCATGCTAAAAACTTCCGTGTGCAGCCACAAACTATTATGGGCTCTAGCATAGTTGACTAAGTTGTGCGAACTCTTACGGTGGTAGACTAGCAGATGTAGGGGATGTAGGTTGGTACGGCCTACCCGTTCATAAGGTGCTAGCGCTTCTGAAAGACTATGTCTCGGTCATCCGTTTCTCAAACACCATGTAGTGCGAGAAATCCAACGGAGGAGATCGAGTCTTGTGGGGAAAAGTGCGCAAACCTCTGCAGAGTGTATAAACTAATCATGGTTAGCCGTGTTCCCAGTTATGGACATCTTGAGTATCTAGTACCTGGATTATCATGTGAATCTCAACATGTTACTCTAAAAATAAATTTTGTTGGGTTTTGTTTAATGATGATGCTTAATTGGGATTGAGAATACTGTCAACCATTCTCAATGTTTAACAACCACCATGATAGTTAAATAAATTTATTCCTTTGCAGTAGGGAAAAATTGGCTTTATGCAAAACTGTAACCATAGAGCTTTCTACCAGCCAAATATGCATATAGTATAGCTGTTTCATTCCATTACTCTCTATGTGTTATTTTGCCAGCATATTCCATGTGCTGACCCATTTCGGGCTGCAACGTTAATGTTGCAGACTTTTCAGACGACGATTAAGGAGTTTTTAGGTCGTGGTTCTATACTCAGTGATGCCGTTGGAGTTGATGGACTCACTTATCTTCCAAGCCTTCCGCTGTTATCGTTATTAGATGGCCTTAAGCCATATATATTGTAATAAGTTCTCTTTTGAGACACTCGATGTAATAAGTGTGTGATTGCTACTCTATTATAAATCCTTCAAGTACTGTGTGGTGTCAGCATTACTGATCCAGGGATGACACCTGAGCATAGAGATTGGACCGTTTGAGGTCTGGTCGCTACAAAGACTGGGAAGCGACCAACTAGAGAGCGACAACAGCCATGTACATGCATTAAAATTAATAAACATTGGATGCAAGCATGAGTAGGATATAATCTACCATGAACATAAATATCATGAAGTCTATGTTGATTGTTTCAACTACATGCGTGAACATGTGCCAAGTCAAGTAACTTAAATCATTCGAAGGAGGATACCACCCCATCATACCACATCATAATCATCTCAATAGCATGTTGGCATACAAGGTAAATCATTATAACTCAAAGCTAATCAAGCATGGCACAAGCAACTACGATCTCTAATTGTCATTGCAAACATGTTTATTCATAATAAGCTGAATCAAGAATGCGGGACTCATCATATTTACAAAAACAAAAGAGGTCGAGTTCATACCAGCTTTTCTCATCTCAGTCAGTCCATCATATATCATCATAATTGCCTTTCACTTGCACGACTGAACGGTGTGAATAATAATAAGAGTGCACGTGCATTGGACTAAGCTGGAATGTGCGAGCATTCAATAAACAGGAGAAGACAAGGCAATATGGGCTCTTGGTTAAATCAACAATAATGCATATAAGAGCCACTTCAACAATTTAATTATGGTCTTCTCCTACTGACCCCCAAAGAAAGAAAACACTAAAACTATTTACACGGGAAAGCTTCCAACAAGCAGAAGAAGAACGGAAAATATTTTTGTGTTTTATTTTTAATTATTACTACTACAGAAGAAAAATAAACTACTACTATTTTTTTGGTTTTTCTTAAGGTTTAACAAGCACACAAGAAGAAAGCAGGAAAAAGAAAATAAACTAGCATGGAAATTACAATGAAAAAGTATGAGCACCGACATCTAGCAATGAGTGTGTGTGAACATAAATGTAATGTCGGTGAGAAATACGTACTCCCCCAAGCTTAGGCTTTTGGCCTAAGTTGGTCTATGGCCACGGCTGGCCTGGCAGATATCCATAATAATAGTTGTTGGGGTCGTACTGTGATGAAGAAGGATAGTTGGGATCATACTGATGTGCGGCGGTTATCGCCTGCTGAGCTGCAGCGTGGAGTCGGGCTGCCTCCGCTCTCCTCTCGTACTCTTATGCCTCCTCTCTGGTAATAACATATCTTCCTTTTGTCTGTGAATCAAAGAAGGCAGGAGCAGGGAGAGTAATACGGAAAACACATCGTTTATCAAGAAGTAAGCGATATAAGAGAGGTGATTCAGGCCTCTCGACGAACTGGTGCGAAGCCATAGAGTTATAATCTAAATATGCAGGAGGCAACTCCATATCACCCTCACGAATGTCTATTTCAAGAAAATGAGCTAAGTGGGTTGCGTATATTCCTCCAAAGAAATCTCCATTATGTCTATTATTATGCAACCTACGAGTTACAATGGCTCCCATATGATAAGATTGGTCTCCTAACACAGCACTCCTAAGAATGCTAAGATCAGGGACACACATGTGACATGCTTCATCCTCAGCATTTATGCATCTACCGATGAAAAGAGCAAAATAATGTATAGCAGGAAAGTGAATGCTCCCTATGGTAGCCTGTGTTATGTCTCTGGATTCCTCCACAGTTATACTAGCAAGAAAGTTTCTAAATTCAGATTTAGGGGGATCCCTAACACTACCCCATGATGGAAGTTTGTATGCAAGAGTGAACTCCTCTAGGTCCATGGTATAAGATTTGTCATAAAGATCAAACATGACTGAAGGAGAATTACGCGAAGATGAATATTCAAACCACCTCACAAATGAACTTGTGAGATCATGATACTAGGGGCATTTGTTAGCCTCAAAATACTCAAGACCGGCATTGCGCAAATATGATTTGAATTCTTCTTTAATTCCCGCACGGTCCATAAAATTTTCCGACGGCCATTCGCAAGGCCGTACTGGAGCGTCTCTTGGTGGATCCTCGTCAGCATCACGCATAGCAATTCTGGGTCCTTGCTTCTTAGAGGAACCACCTTGGAACATCTTCCTAAGCATATTGTTTTTCTCTGAAAAATTCTGAAATTTTTAGTAACTTCAAACAAAAGTAAACCAACTTCAATAAAACTGATAGCAACTACTCCTACAAGTGCCTACAGCCTATATCAAGCATTAGAACTACTTAGATCCATATAAATTTGACATGCAAGCTCGAGAACATGGTCACCTATGCAGCACAAATTTGCAATTAATAAAGCACTAGAACAAAAACTAATTGGACCAATGGAGGAGTCACATACCAAGGAACAATCTCCCCAAGAAGTTTTGCGAGAGGTGCTTTGAGCAAGGAGATCGAAGATCACAGCAAAAGTGGATGGAACTCATGCTTGAGTTGGTTTTTCGGGTTTGTGTGAGATAGAGGAAGAAGATGGGTGCTGGGATAAGGGGAGGAGGGCCACCATGGGCCCACGAGGCAGGGGGCGCGCCCTATAGGGGGGAGCCCACCACCCTCGTGGCCAGGTGGCAGCTCCTCCCGCAGTAATTTTTGCACAGTAAATTCTCAAATATTCCCAAAAAAATCATATTAAATTGGAATGGCATTCTGAGGACTTTTATTTTTGGGATATTTTTATATTGCAAGGAAACAGACAGAAAATACTATTTTTACTTTATTTAATATAAATAACAGAAAGTAAAAGTGGGGTACAGAAGTTTGTGCTTCTAGTTTCATCCATCTCATGCTCATCAAAAAGAATCCACTAACAAGGTTGATCAAGTCTTGTTAACAAACTCATTCCGATAATCATGAAACCGGAGAAATGTCGAATAACACTAAGTTACCTCAACGGGGATATGCACATCCCCAATAATAAGAATATCATATTTCTTCTTGACAGTAGGAATAGGAAATTCAAAACCTCCAAATATAACTGATGGAATTTTTCCAATAGAGTTGATACTATGAACTTGAGGTTGTTTCCTCGGAAAGTGTACCGTATGCTCATTACCATTAACATGAAAAGTGACATTGCCTTTGTTGCAATCAATAACAGCCCCTGCAGTATTAAGAAAAGGTCTTCCAAGAATAATATACATACTATCATCCTCGGGAATATCAAGAATAACAAAGTCCGTTAAAATAGTAACGTTTGCATCCACAACAGGCACATCCTCACAAATACCGACAGATATAGCAATTGATTTATCAGCCATTTGCAAAGATATTTCGGTAGGTGTCAACTTATTCAAGTCAAGTCTACGATATAAAGAGAGAGGCATAACACTAACACCGGCTCCAAGATCACATAAAGCGGTTTTAATATAATTTCTTTTAATGGAGCAAGGTATAGTAGGTACTCCGGGGTCTCCAAGTTTCTTTGGTATTCCACCCTTAAAAGTATGATTAGCAAGCATGGTGGAAATCTCAGCTTCCGGTATCTTTCTTTTATTAGTAATGATATCTTTCATATATTTAGCATAAGGATTTGTTTTGAGCATATCAGTTAATCTCATACGCAAAAAGATAGGCCTAATCATTTCAGCAAAGCGCTCAAAATCCTCATCATCCTTTTTCTTGGATGGTTTCGGAGGAAAAGGCATGGGTTTCTGAACCCAGGGTTCTCTTTCTTTACCATGTTTCCTAGCAACAAAGTCTCTTTTATCATAACATTGATTCTTTGGTTGTGGGTTATCAAGATCAACAGCAGGTTCAATTTCTACATCATTGTCATTACTAGGTTGAGCATCATCATGAACATTATCATTAATATTTTTACTAGGTTCATGTTCATTACCAGATTGTGTTTCAGCATCAGACATAGATATATCATTTGAATTATCAGGTCGTTCAACAATAGGCTCACTAGAAGTTTGCACAGTTCTATCATTTTTATTTTTCTTCTTTTTAGAAGAACTAGGAACATCAATATTATTTCTCTGAGAATCTTGCTCGATTCTCTTAGGGTGTCCTTCAGGATAAAAGGTTCCTGAGTCATTCTACCAGTTCTAGTAGCCACTCTAACAGCATAATCATTTTCTTACTATTCATTTCATCAAGCACTTCTTTTTGAGCTTTAAGTACTTGTTCTACTTGAGTGGTAACCATAGAAGCATGTTTTCTAATAAGTTTAAGTTCACCTTTAATATCAGCCATATAATCACCCAAGTGTCTAATCATATAAGCATTTTCTTTTAATTGTCTACCAAAATAAGCATTGAAGTCGTCTTGCTTAAACATAAAGTTATCAAACTCATCCAAGCACTGACTAGCAACTTTAGTAAGAGGGACTTCAGCTTTATCATATCTATAGAGAGAATTTACCTTTACTACCTGTGTCGGGATATCGGGATAAGGAGGTTCTTCAGTAAATAAATAATTGAGATCATATGTTTCTTCAACAGGTGGTGAATTAAGACCATGTATTTCTTCAATAGGAGGTAAATTCTTAACGTCTTCAGCTTTAATACTTTCTCTTTCATAGATTTCTTTGCCTCTTGTATATCTTCGGGACTGAGAAATAAAACACCTCTCTTCTTCGGAGTTGGTTTAGGGATAGGCTCAGTAATTGGAGCAGGAGCTGGCTCAGGAGGTGCCCAATTATTTTCATTTGTCAACATATTATTCAATAGAATTTCAGCTTCATCCGGTGTTCTTTCCCTAAAAAGAGAACCAGCACAACTATCCAGGTAATCTCCAGAAGCATCGGTTAGTCCATTATAAAAGATATCAAGTATTTCAGGTTTCTTAAGAGGATAATCAGGCAAAGCATTAAGTCACTTGAGAAGCCTCCCCCAAGCTTGTGGGAGACTCTCTTCTTTAATTTGCACAAAGTTGTATATTTCCCTCAAAGCATCTTGTTTCTTATGAGCAGAGAAATATTTAGCAGAGAAGTAATAAATCATATCCTGGGGACTACGCACACAACCAGGATCAAGAAAATTAAACCATATCTTAGCATCGCCCTTTAATGAGAATGGAAATATTTTGAGTAAATAGAGGTAACGTGATCTCTCATTATTAGTGAACGGGGCAGCTATATCATTTAACTTAGTAAGATGTGCCACAACAGTTGCAGATTCATAGCCATAAAACGGATCAGATTCAACCAAAGTAATTATATCAGGATCAACAGAGAATTCATAATCTTTATCAGGAACACATATAGGTGAAGTATCAAAAGCAGGGTCGGGTCTCATTCTACCTCTTAGTGATTATTTGTTCCATTTAATTAATAAACTCTTAAGCTCAAATCTATCCTTGCAAGCAAAAATAGCAGCAGAAGGTTCCTTATCAAAAAATAACCTTTAAGAATAACAGACATGTTTTCATCATCACTATCATCATCGTATTCAGATTCAATAATTTCTTTTTCTCTAGCCCTAGCAATTTGTTCATCAAGAAATTCACCAAGGGGCACAGTAGTATCATACATAGAAGCAGTTTCATCATAAGTATCATGCATAGTAGAAGTGGCATCATCAATAACATGCGACATATCAGAACGAATAGCAGAAGCAGGTGTAGGTGTCGCAAACTTACTCGTAACAGAAGGTGAATCAAGTGCAGAGCTAGATGGCAGTTCCTTACCTCCCCTCGTAGTTGAGGGATAGATGTTGGTTTTTGGATCTCTCAAGTTCTTCATAGTGTCCAGCAGATATAAATCCCAAGTGACTCAAAGAATAGAGCTATGCTCCCCGGCAACGGCGCCCGAAAAAAGGTATTGATAACCCACAAGTATAGGGGATCATAACAGCTTTCGAGGGTAGAGTATTCAACCCAAATTTATTGATTCGACACAAGGGGAGCCAAAGAATATTCTCAAGTATTAGCAGCTGAGTAGTCCATTCAACCACACCTGGAAACTTAGTATCTGCAGCAAAGTGTTTAGTAGCAAAGTAATATGATAGTGGTGGTAGCGACAACAAAAGTAAAGACAGGAAAAAGTAATATTTTTGGTATTTTGTAGTGATTGTAACAGTAGCAACGGAAAAGTAAATAAGCGTAAACCAGTATATGGAAAACTCGTAGGCACCGGATCAGTGATGGATAATTATGCCGGATGCGGTTCATCATGTAACAGTCATAACATATGGTGACACAAAACTAGCTCCAATTCGTCAATGTAATGTAGGCATGTATTCCGTATATAGTCATACGTGCTTATGGAAAAGAACTTGCATGACATCTTTTGTCCTACCCTCCTGTGGCAGCGGGGTCCAATTGGAAACTAAGGGATATTATGGCCTCCTTTTAATAGAGAACCGGAACAAAGCATTAGCACATAGTGAATACATGAACTCCTCAAACTACGGTCATCACCGGTAAGTATCCCAATTATTGTCACTTTGGGGTTAACGGATCATAACACATAATAGGTGACTATACACTTGCAAGATAAGATCTAGGACTCTCATATATTTATGAAAACATAATAGGTTCAGATCTGAAATCATGGCAATCGGGCCCTAGTGACAAGCATTAAGCATAGCAAAGTCATAGCAACATCAATCTCAGAACATAGTGGATACTAGGGATCAAACCCTAACAAAACTAACTCGATTACATGATAAATCTCATCCAACCCATCACCGTCCAGCAAGCCTATGATGCAATTACTCACGCACGGCGGTGAGCATAATGAAATTGGTGATGGAGGATGGTTGATGATGACGACGGCGACGAATCCCCCTCTCCGGAGCCCCGAACGGACTCCAGATCAGCCCTCCCGAGAGGTTTTAGGGCTTGGCGGTGGCTCCGTATCGTAAAACGTGATGATTTCTTCTCTCTGGCTTTTTTTCTCTCCGAAAGCAAATATATAGAGTTGGAGTTGGCGCTGGAGGGTCTCTAGGGGGCCCACGAGGTAGGGGGCGCACCCTAGGGGGGGCGCCCCCACCCTCGTGAGAAGGGTGTGGGCCCCCTGGTCTTCATATTTGGCGAGGATTTTTTTTTATTTTTTCTAAGACCTCCCGTGGAGTTTCAGGTCATTCCGAGAATATTTGTTTTCTGCACATAAAACAACATCATGGTAATTCTGCTGAAAACAGCGTCTGTCCGGGTTAGTACCATTCAAATCATACAAGTTAGAGTCCAAAACAAGGGAAAAAGTGTTTGGAAAAGTAGATACGATGGAGACATATCAATGGCATGCGTGCCCTCGGCTGCGACTCGTTGCGTGCTGCTCCACGTACTGGCTACGAGGGATTCTGAGTGGCTGCATGCAGCCGGCCGTAATTAAGGAAGCTAACTGATGCGAAAAAGACGTGCTTTAATTGTTGCGGGCCTTTTAAATCCGTGGAATCATTATTGACAAAGAGGGAGTACCTCATTTGGATGATTCGAGTGCACTCGTTTGACCGTCATGCCGGTGTGCGACCCAGCACGGACGGGACGCACCATTGACAAGACGGGACGACACAGTCGTAATTTCAATTTTTCTAGTTTTCCACGGCAAGCTGGCATGCTAAGCCATGCCTGCTTATGCATTGAATTCCGATGACTGCGATGACCGTCGTGTTTCCCGCGACACGCTAGTTCGCCTACCTTCCGCCTATAATTACTGTTTCCCGAGCTTCTCCGGTGGCACCATTACCCAACTCGCCCTATCCTCATAAGCCCCCACCGGCCCGATGTCGCTCGCCACTTGTCCTCGCTCTTGCCACGTCCGCCATGCCCCCGCCTGTCCGCGATGGGCGACTCCGGAGGCGGTCACCGCCGGAACTAGTGTTCAGTTTTTCACCGGAAGGCAGACAGAGGGAGGAGGCATTCTATCAGTCTTAAGATGCCAATGCGGAGTACGAGGAGTTGTTGGAGCGCGACCGCCTGGCGGAGGAGCAGCGTAGTGCTGATTTGCACCGCCAGCGGGACATGGAGCAGCAGCGCACCGACGCTCTTGAGTCGCGAGCAGAGTGCCCACAACTGGGCTGACCACGTAGAGGCCGGCGCCCGAAAAATAGCCCTGGAGGTTGTCCGGCACGCACGCGTTCGCGACGCCAAATTTTACTACAAGCTCATCATGTGAGTTTCCCGCTTAGAAGCCGAAGCTTCGGTGGGCCATGCCGGCATGGAAAGGGCCAACACATGCGAGCAACGCGCCCTATCGCACCTCTGGCAAGTCTAAGGCGAGGCGGAGGATGCTGGTGCAGGCGTTTAGCGTGTACCGCAGATGGCGGCCTGCATCGTCTAGTTAGCTAAGAGTAAGTTAGTACTTGTACACTACTAGAGTATTAGTGGGAGTAGAGAGTTAACTTGGCTATGATGGTTGACAACGTGGAAGTTCAGTACTCTATATCTGGATCAGACTTGTTACTTTGCTCTGAATGTTTTCCGTTTGAACGTATGGAATGGACTATTATTTTTTTAAATGGGTTGTATTTGTCTGCCATGGGTTTAGAGGCTGACTTGTGGGCCTACCAGGTTAACGCGTACACAATCAGGAGATGATTGTACATGGAGAGGATGACAGCGGGGACCCACCAAGGTCATGGCAGTACGCAAGCAAGTGCCTCCTTATTTCAAGCCAATAAAAAATGGCTCCTCCTAATGGATTTCTGACATCTGGGTCCCATGCCATTGTCAACGTAGTCAATAAATGAGAGAATTGCACAACGAGCGGCTGCACCAGGGACCCAGTAGCTCGCCCAGTTATTTTTGTTTTGGGTTAATTTGATAAATGCCACTCCAAATCTGGTGATTCCGAGAAATGCCACTGCAATTTCCAAACTTCCAAAAATGCCATTTCATGCCATTTCCAGTGGCATTTTTCAAAGTCTGGAGTGGCGTTTTTCAAAGTTTGCAAAAATTGCAGTGGCATTTTTCAAAGTTTTAAATTGTAGTGGCATTTTTATGAATCTCCATAATTGGAGTGGCATTTATCTAATTTGTTTTTGAGACAGAAGCAGGGTGTCAATTGGGCTGTGCGGGGCACTGTGGCCTGTCTAGGCAGCCTTTTCTTTTATGTTTACCACATACCAGCCCAGTAGTTTTTTGTTCTTTCTGAAAATGGCTAGCCCATTTTTTTGTGATTTGTCAAGTAAGTCGCTTTGTCAGGCCTGTTGGGCTACAAACTTTCAAGATGAGGAGAGCTTCATTCGGCTGGCCGAGAAAATGGCCTATCAGTAATGAGAAATGGGCTGTACAATTTTAAAACACATCAAACCGGTAATTAGTTTCAAATTTCTTTTTTTCATTTCAAGATTTTAAATTGCATCAATTTTTATGCATGGACAATTTGTTGGATTTTATATTGATATACATTTATTTTTAAAATCAGTTTGAATGTGACTCAAAATTTCGGGATTAAAAACAGTTTGGACCGTACCGAAATATGCAAAATTTCGTATAATTTTTTAACCGTGGCCACTATATGAGCTGTAATGCTAAGAAAAATAATATGGGCTCCAAAAAACCTTAAGAATTAGCAAAAGAGCTGTAAATTATTAGAAATAATGGCAGATGGGCTGTATGATGTTTCCCACATATTTGAGGCTTTCCTAAAAAAATGGTTGACGCACAAACAGTGACTGTTGGATGTCCATCCAACGGCCGTCGTGCTTCTTCAGTCTCTGCCCTTCCTGCTCTAGCCGCTCAAACAAGCGCCGGCGGGACTGCCTGCTCCCTCCTCCCGTGGCCGGCTATGCTACTGCGCAGGCCTGACCAGCCCACCGTACTCCCATCGTTGGCCTAGCCATCCCTCTACTCACCCACACCTATTGTTATTCTTTGGCGATGACAGCCGAACCAGTCAACCCTCGTACTCCCCACCGTGTGGGCAGCCACTTCCGTGTCTTCCCTGGCTCCGTGGTGTTCCCTTCGTAGGCCTCGCCGTCGTCCACTGCCCTGGTGCTGTCGACGCGGCGTGGTCAACGTGGTCAACGAACGACATCCATCAGAAATGGACTGTACGTGGAGAGGCTGACTGCTGGGTCCACGGTCGTACACAAGGAAATGCCTCCTTATTATGTGCAAAATAATGATTCCTCCACTTGACATCTGGGATCCACCGGAAGGGCCTCTGTATTTCGTGAAAAATAGGTTCCCCCGCTGACAGCTCGGACCCACCAGCTATATCTTCGCATGCAAGGAAGTGCCTCCTTATTGCGCACAAAAAAATGAATACTCCCCTACTAGTTGGGACCCAGCATAGTGGGAGGCTGACTTGTGGGCCTACTAAGTTGACGGGGACGGAGGGCTTTGTCAACTTAGTCAATATGAACGATTCTAGCTCCAGTTACCGTACGATGTCCATCCAACAGCCGTAGTGCTTCTTCAACCTCTGGTCATCTTGCTCCAGCCGCCTAGAGCAGCGCCGGTCGTGCCGCCTGCTCCTGCCTCCCGTGGCCGGCTGTGCTGCCGCGGAGGCCTCACCACCCCTACTACTCCCACCGTTGGCGAGGCCCTGCAGCGATGGCAGCCTCACACCGCAGCCGAACCAGTGAACCCTCGTACTCCTCTCCGCGGGGGCTTCCAATGCCGCGTCTTCCCCGGCTCCGCGTCGTTCCCTTCTTAGGCCTCGCCATCGTCCACCGCCCTAGTGCTCTCAGCGCGGCATGGTCAACGTGGTCAAGGAACGACTTCCATCGGAAGAGTACTGTACGTGGAGAGGCTGACAGCTGGGTCCACGGCCGTAGCAAGGAAGTGTCTCCTTATTACGCACAAAATAATGATTCCTCCACCTGATAGTAGGGACCCACCGGACAGGCCACCGTATTTCGCCAAAAAGATGTTTCCCCCCTGACTGCTGGGACCCACCAGCTACATCTTCGCATGCAAGGAAGTTCCAGACAGTCGGGACCCACCTGGTCAAAGCGTACGTAGCGTTGTCATTCTAGTCGCGAACGTGTACGTACATACAATCGGTCTATCTGCTGGCTGCAGCGATGAACCGTGGCTGTGCAAGGAAGGGCACATGTCGTAGTAGAGGCGCGCACGTGTCGTAGTAGAGGTGCGCACGTAGCATGTACACGTACGTACAGCGTCCAGGGTGCGAGAAAGAAAATACGGCCACGTATGTACATATGGGCGGCGTCTCGAACGCCTACTCACGCATACGTACGATCAGGGCTCGTGTACATGGTTGTGGCTGGGGCGGAATAGAGAAACTGCGTCGTCGTCGTGTTCATGGGGAGCCAATCGACTGGGTCAGAATGGAATGCGTCGTCGTGTTCATCGGGAGCCAACCAGCTTGGACGGAGCAGCCGATGGAAACGAGGCCTGGCGTGCCACATAACGGAAGAAACGGCCTTGTGTTCGATTGGTCACGGTGGAAACGGGATCCTGTTCATCGGGAGGGGTCCGGCGTACCGCAAAACGGAGGAAACAGACTTCTGTTGGACCTCCTACGGTCGAAACGGGGTCCTGTTGATCGGGAGGGGTGTGGCATACTGCAAAACGGAGGAAACAGACTTGTGTTGGAGCGCGACAGTCGAAACGAGGGTCTTGTTCATCGGAAGGGGTGTGGCGTACCGCAAAACAGGACTCCATGGGATACTGTTCATCTCCACCGTTGACCTCCTCCAGCCTCCACGTCAACCTCCTCCAGCCTCCACGGGCTACTGTTCATCCACCGTCGACCTCCTCCAGCCTCCACCTGTGACTGTTCATCTAACCTCCATTGGCTACTATTCAACCAGCCCTCTCCACGGGGTCCTGTTCAACCACCCCTCCACGGGCTACTGTTCATCCAGCCCTCCACTGGCTACTGTTCATCCAGCCCTCCACGGGGTCCTGTTCATCCACCCCTCCACCGGTTCAATCGATCGAGGTACTGTTCACCCAACGGCAACGGACTCTACTACCACGGGGTCCTGTTCATCCAACCCCCCACCAGGAACTATTCATCCAAATGCCCCAACAATGCTCACTATTCATTCAGAGGTAGCATCGATTGGCTTCAGTTAGCAGCAGTAGCGAAGGAATCACTCGGGTTCAGTTAATAGCAAGGGATCGATCGATCGCTCGGGATCAGTAATGCGTACCTGCAGTTCAATCGCTCGAGTTCAGTTAGAGCTCAACGCCTCGCTCGGGTTCAGTTAGAGCCCAACTCCTCGCACACATGCGCGTACGTATGAGAGAAACGCGCATCGCTCGGCCCCCGACCACCCACCGTAACCGGGAACTCCCTGATATTTTCCTCGCCCTCGCTTCTACCATAGTTTTTTCCATCATGGACGGCCCAAAGAATGTCACGCAGCTGCGTCTCCGGCCTGCCCAGGAGGAAAAGCCCATTTTCTGTCATGATTTTTTGTCATAGAAGTAGGACCCCACCACATCTATGATGATACCGGGTTTTGTCACAATTATCGTCATAGAAGTGTCGTAAGTATGACAAATTTTTTTTTGTTCAGCCCAAAATGTCACGGATGTGTCTTTTTTTGTAGTGATATATCTATGTCCTATGGTCACTACATTGTCTTGCCAAATCAAAATAGAGACACGGTTCAAATCATATCAGTTCAAGACAAAGCAGAAGTGAAAGAATACAAAGCGTGGGAAACTACACGGCACAACAAGATTTCAGATGGGTACGACGGGTCTACATGTACAACAACACTATTGGCTCTATTATGATGCAAGTAATGTGCATGATATGAGAAGTCAACTGTATACACAATTGAAATTGAAATCAACAGAGCTATTGATAAGAGCAAACCTGTTAAAGAAACATGCGTGAACATACCTGCTGTGCCATTGGAGTTTCGATTGGATCCTTCAATTTAAAAATAAGTTTGTATGAGTAATACAGTGATACAAGAGCAAAACAGTATGCACGATAGTAATGGAATCTTAAATTAGAACAGTTGTTCTTCAGGTTTAAGCACTTGTTCTACATGAACAGAGTATAGTAAGACACAAGAATACAGTACTTAAAAATGAGCTCATAGACCTTACCACATTCTTGGTTTGGGACCAGCACAGAACAAGGCATTCCCAGTCCTCGTCCAGTAAATGTGCCTCGGGAGAACATAAGGGAATTTGATCAGTTTCTTTGTCAGTGAAGTATGTTTTCTTCAGGTAATTCTGATACTGCCACCAAGCATTCTTGAAGATAGCAGAGGTATTAGCATAGGTTACCTCATCCTGAGTTTCCAAATTGGTCCTTCTCTATAGAGAAAAATGGGAAAATTTGTTGTATTATAACCATCATGGAGGTAGAATGTATGGGACAAAGCAAAGTAATTGCCATGAATAACATTACTTACACATAACTCCTGGACAAACACCTGCAACTGGCATTCTCCTTCATCTTTAGTATAATATTTACAAGATGGGAAGATACACACATAGGATTTAACAACATCAAATGCGATAGATGCTAAACTACGACTGGCTGGTTGTGCTTCCTCCACAGGAATAGGCCTACTAACTGCTGGAGTTGGGGTTCGCCATGGTAGTACTGGCCCTTTGGGCACTGGATCTGCCTTACTAACTGCTCTTGTTTGGGAGCTCTGTGGTGGAGATGGTGCTGTGTCAACAGGAACTGGGTTACTATCTGCTGGGGTTGGGGTTAGATTGGTTAAGCTGGTTGTCTGACCATCGCAGTAGGGGTACAATCTCCGAGAGTCTGGGTTATGTGTGGTAGGGCTGGTTCTCATGCATGTACAACCGGAGTGCTATCTCCACCAAGAGGTAGCACTATTTTATTTTAAGACCATGTTTTTACTCCGCTAGATACGGCCATCACCCGCTCCAATTCAAATGGCTGATAAACAGGAAACATAGTTGAATGTACAGACATTGTGTGAGAGACAGATGCAATAGATAGTGTGGAAAAAAGAGGGCACTGTCGGATTTCGGGTCCCGGCAGACCCTTGAGGTTAGAACACTGGGGTGCGCTTGGAGATTTCGCCTCCTACCTACCTGCACTCCTCCGCCTTGCTAGGATCTAAACTAAGGAAAGAACAACACAAGAGACGCAGGGTTTATACTGGTTCGGGCCACCGTTGTGGTGTAATACCCTACTATAGTGTGTGGTGTGGTGGATTGCCTCTTGGGCTGATGATGATGAACAATACAAGGAAGAACAGCCTCGCGAGGGTCTGTTCTTCGCTGGGGCGATGAACTGCTGGGAGGAGCTCAGTCACCTTTCTCTCTCTCTACCTAATCTTCTCTATCCTTCGATCCCTCGGGCCAGCTCTCTTGGCTCTGTGGGTGGCTGGTCCTATTTATAGAGGCCCTGGCCCTCTTCCCAAATATTGAGCGGGAAGGGAGCCAACAATGGCGGGCTAATTTGAAGGGGGACAGCTAATATCAACTATCCTGACAAAAGTAGTCTTCGCCTGCGCAAAGCTCTAGTGATGATGTCGTCTTGGGCTCCACGGTTACCTCCGCCTCGTAGTCCTCCTGGTCTTGGTCTCATTGCACCGAAATGGCAACCTTTGCCTGATGCCTCGGTACTCCACGGCTGCGCTTGCCCCCTTTGCACCAAAGAGGAAGGGAGGACACTGCGCGGGCTGGCACCCGCCTGGCGCCCCCGGTCGTCATGGCTTGCGTCACGGGCACCTCGTGAAGTACCCCACCTTGATCTCTCCGCCTCCTCGTGAGCCAGCCTGACGAGGCCGCGCCTGAGGAAGCTCCGCGTCGTCCGCCCCGCGAAGCTTGGCCCCTCGCGAGGGTCTTGGGTTTGTGTTGGTGAAGATGGGCCGCGCTGGGCCCCCCTTTGAGCCATGCCACAGGCCGCAGGCAGGCAAGTCTGGGGACCCCCGTTCCCAGAACGCCGACAGTAGCCCCCGGGCCCAAGGCACACCCGGACTTGGCCGTGCTGGGAGGCAGAAGGACAAGAGCGAAGCACCACGGGCCCTAACAGCCTGCGGCCTTGGGCGCCGCATGGCGGTTGATTGGACGTGGGCGGCACTGTTCCCCCACGCCCTCCTTATTTTGTGCCATGCTAGGCAGACCCGTAGTCGTACACAGCCGTTCCCCTGTTTGGTTGCTCGAGTGCCCTCTGTCCTTCCTCCGCTCGAAATCTGGTTTCTGTTTTCAACTCAATCTTGAACCTTCCCCCCCCTTCCCATCGCCATGGCTCCGATGAAGAAGGGAAGAGGGGAGAAACCCGTGTCTCTGCCTTGCCCGTCACCGTTGGCGGCCCCCGCCGAGGACTTGGGCAAGGTCAGCTTGGCTCTGGCCACCATCTTCAATGAATGCGGGAGGACTACGGCCTGGCCCGCGTCCCACTTCTCCATCGGCAGGATAGCCACCGAGGTCCCGTATTTTGCCGACGCCCTGTGGGCGGGGCTGCTTCCTCCCTTTTCTGATTTCTTCAATGCCGTGCTCTCCCATTATCAGATCCACATGATGCATCTGGGTCCTGAATCCATCACCCTCCTTTCAGTCTTCGCCTTTGTTTGCGAGGCTATGATGGGCATCCTTCCTTCGGTTGCCTTGCTGCGCCACTTCTTCTCGCTGCGCCTTGTTGACCCGACCCAATGCTGGGTGTGTGTGAGCTTCGTTGCCGCGCCTGAGACGGTGGCCTCTGGGATTGACTTCAAGCTCCCTCCGGCCGCGGCTGGGTTCCGTGAGCGGTGGCTGTATGTGGATGCTGGGGTGCCCAGCCCCCTGCTATCGGAGCCAACTTCGCCTGCTGTCCCCAATTCGGGCTGGGGCCAGGAGACGCTTGAGAGCCCCCGTCTCGTCTTCGTCTGGCACCGCTTCGCGTTCTTGAGGTCACTTGGCGCAACAGCGCCCAAGGTGGTGAAGGAGTTTCTACTACGCTGCATCGCTCCTCTCTAGTGCCACTCCCGCCGGATGTGGGCCTTCAGCGGGCGCGATGATTTTATGAGGCTCCAGGAAGAGGACCTAACGCCTGAAGTGCTGAGGACGGCGCTCTTGACCCTGACGGGGGACCCCAACCCTGGCAGTATCCAGCAGGGAGGGGCCTTGCTGTACCTCTGCCAGAGCGGGGGCGATTTTGTGAGGCAGATGCCTATCTTCGATGAGTGGGGGCTGCGCCCCGCCGGCCTTCAGGGGCCTCGTGAGAACCCAGTGGTGGTGACTGCCCTTCCAGTCGGCTCAGGCGACTCTTCCTCAAGTGGCGGAGTAGGGAGGCACGAGGCGCCAGAGGCCGAGGGGGCTCCCGGCGGGGTGACAGCGCCGGGCGAGGCTCATGAGGAAGCAGTTATCGGGGCCCGTGCCACTGAGGCTGAGGGTGACAAGCAGCTTCCCTCTGCGCCTTCGACCGAGGCCACCAAGGCTCCAGCGGCTTCTCTTGGCGAGGCGATTGGCGGCGCACGCCAGGCAGGTGCCCCTGATGCAGATCGCCTTGACGCTCCATCTTCGTCGCAGGTTGATCCCTGCGCCCGACTCTTAGGCAGCTTCCGTGTGGACTTTCAGGCCCTCTGGAAGAGAAGGGAGGCCCTGGGCGACTATTACCCTTGTCGCCTACTGAAGCGTAGGAAGTACTTCGCCACTGATGAGTAAGCCTTCTCCTTTCCCAGCTCCCGATCCTTCTGTTGCTCTTACTGACTCTTGCTCCGCAGGCCCCTTCCAGCCGAGCTTACGGAGACGGCTGAGGAGCCATCCCCCTTGGCTTCGCCCCCTCCACCATCCTCAAGCGCTCCAAGCAGTGGAGCCCTTGTGGTGAGGGCGACTGACGAGGCGAACCGTCCCGAGGCGTATCATGGCCCCGCGCACCTCGCAATCCTTCACGGGCCTTCTCGTGGCATAGCCAGCCTGCCGTGGGCTTCTCGCCTGGTCGTGGACTGCGATTGGCTGAGGCGCTTCCTGCGCTCTTCACCTGGGGACGGGCTGGCCCTCGGCCGGGCTTCTGACGCGGCGTGCCTGGCCGTCGCGAGGGTGCCAGCCCCCAGCCCCCAGCCCGGAGGGGGAGTGCTGGCTCGCGGCCCCCGGCGCTTGCTTGGGGCAGATGATGGTGTGGAGGACGTGCTCGAGCGTGCTCAGGAGCGTCGCGCTCTCCGCCAAGGATTCCTTCGAAGGGCGGCTGACGCGGTAAGCCTGCCTGGAGAGGAGCTTGCCGATGAAGACGCGCGCCTTGAGGCCGAGGGCCTGCGCCTGGCTGCAGAGAGGCGCGAGCTGGAGGGCGCCATCGCCCTTGCGCGCCGTCAGCGCGACCTTGACGACGCAGAGGCCAAGGCGTCACTGGTGGTCTCTCGGGAGGCCCGATCTTGGGCCGCTGAGGAGGCTCGGGAAGCTGACCGGCGGCGAACGGCGGCGGAGGAGCGGGCTCGGGAGCTCCTGGCCTGGTGCCACTCACTGGAGGAGCAGGTGGAGCTACGCGTGGCAACTCTCGCGTTGATGAAGGTGGCCTCCGGTGACTCAGCAGAGCTCCAGAAGCGTGAGAAGGCGCTGACGCTGGAAGCCGCCAAATGCACCCGTGAGTACGAGCGTCTGGAGACGAGGGAGCGCTTGGTGACGCAGGCGGAGGATGATGTTGCCGCACGGGAAGCCCGCGTCCTGGAGGAGGTTGGACGTGGAGTGGCGATGGCGCATTTGAACCTCGAACACGAGTTCGACGAGAAGCTGGGGTTGATCCGGGCCGAAGCTGAAGGCAGGACTGCTGCCTTGAGGGCCAAGCTGGAGGAGGCGACGCGGCGGGACGACGCTTTCCGGGCCGCTCTTGAGGTGGCACAAGGTGAGTTAACCGCTTCCCAGGCCGAGGTGGTCCTTCTCCGCCAGCGGGTGGAGGAGGCTGATGTCGTCGCGGGCCAGAACGCGGACGAGATCCGTCAGCGGCGGATCCTGGAGCATGAGCACGGCCCCATGCTTGCCACGCTCCGGGAGAGAGCCAACGCAGCCTTGGGCAACATCTGTGAGGCGGCTGTTGGCGAGCCGCACGCAGTCAACTATGCTGGCAATCTTCAGTTCTTCACTGACGTGGTGACGCAGCTGGAGGCGCGGTCGGTCAGGGCTGACAGGTTGGTGGAGGAGAGGAGCCGCGGCCTGCTTGGGCGCGCCTTTTCTCGCGTCTTCAGCCACCTCCAGAACATGGATCCCCACTTTGATTTTGACGCCGCCATCGCCCCAGTCCCCCAGGCCGTCCGAGGTGACCTGGCGCACTGGGTGGAGGACAATGTGGACGCTCTTATCAGGGCCTTCGCTTCAGACAAGGACGACGCGATCGTGGCGGCCGACGAGGGCGGCGTGGTGAACGGCCCTGACGCCGCTGGCGGCGACGCGGACAACGATGGCGAGTTCAGCGACGCCAGCAACGGCTCGGGTGGTGCTCTTGAGAACGCATTGGGGGATTCATCCGACTGATTGTGCATCGCTCCTACTTCCTTACCCTGCATGAATAGAACTCAGGTTTTGGCCTAATTGCAGTGAGAGCATTTTGGAGGGGGAGCCCCTTATGTAAAACTTGTGTTCATCGTATTAGTAGATGCTACATTGCCCATGCGCCCGCGCCAAGTGGTTGGCCCAAGCGACACGCTGGTCGGCTAGTTTACCTTTGTCCCGTGCTGGCCCTGAGGCAGCCCGCGGGGGGTTGTGGTGTTTCGAGTGTTCCCTGATTGGGTTCGTAGGATCTGCAGTAAAACATCCTCCTGAGAGGTCACGTCGGCGGCAGTCTGGGCTGCACGCAAGCTAGGCCTGACCCGGCTCGCGAGGGGCTCGCGAGGGGAGGAAGCTGAGGTGATGCGGTAACCAAAACGCGAGAAATTGCTCGAACGAGACTAAGCACCCCTTCCCCGAACACACGCAAATCTCAAATTCGAATCCAACTTGAATCCAGCGGGAGAAAGCGGCAACCAAAGGGAAAAGCGATGAAAGCAAACCGCGTCCGGCACCTAGTCTAATCTTGGACGTCTTCTCACCAGCGCGGAGCTAAGTGCTACCACTGGGCGTGGGAGGGAGCCCCAGGGCCTGAGGCCGGCACCCCTGAGACTCCGGGGCGTGTACAACCCCACTCATTATTACGTGAGAGTGTCACGGGGCGGCGAGCTTCACAGGCACTGGGCCTTCTTCACAGGTACTTGCCTTGCTTCATATCGACAGATGAGGGGCCCGCCTTGCGCCACACTCTAGTGCCATCAACGACGACCGGAAACCAGGACGCCGCCGATGGGGTAGAGCGGTCGCCAGCGGTTCCCCCGACGACCACGGGTCCTCCACCGGGGGCAGGCCCTGAGGCACCTCCCCAGCGGAGGGCCTACCTCCTGAGAGCACCTTGCTCCGAACGCCGCGGTGGTGATGTCGGATCCCGGCCCCTCTCCTGCAGCCCCCTGCGCCCTCCTCCCGAGCGGCAGGAGACTGTGGGAGCGGGGCAGCTGCTCCCTGTGGCGACCTGCACCTCCTGCGATCCATGGTTAGCGTATGCCTGCTCCTGAAAAATTAGCAGTACCCGATAATCAGTGGCGCCATCGTGGCCAGTGGGACCGTCCCGGGGCTCCCGGAAAGGCTCAGCTTCTGGCGCCTTGTCCCCCCAGCTTGGGCTGAGGAGCGAGCCTTGTTTGCTCTCGTGTGGGTGTCCTTGGTCCATCATGAGGGGCACGTATTCCTCCGGCGCCGTCATCCCGAATGCCATGCCGTAATGCTCCGCATGCCACGCGGTCCTGCCTGACGCGCCCACCGTGGGGTGGCAGCGCGGCTGTCCACTGGGGTCGCCGGTCACGTCGAGTCCTTCTTCTTCGCGGACCGGGAGCGGGGGTAGCGCCGCCGCCGGTCCGGCGCTGACAGCTTCACTGGCGTTGGAGTAGCCTTGGAGCCCGCGGGCGCGCGCCGAGCCCCCGCGCGGGCCGCCCTGGGCCTGAGATGGGAGCTGGGTGGAGAAGGGGTGAGCCCCCGAGGCGGCGAAGCCCAGGAGCTCTGCCACTCGCTCCAGCAGCACGTCGTGGCCGCCCTCCAGCAGCCTGCACTGCAGCAGCTCTCGGGCCACTGTGAGCGCGGCCCTCGAGTTCGCCTGCTCCCTGCGGGTGTACGGTGTCGTGGTCGCGGCGTGATTGGAGGCCCTTGCTGCCGACCGCGCCTGCCGCGGTGTGAGAGCTGTCGGAGCCTGTCCGCGTCGCCCGCGGCCTGCAGCGCCCTGCCGACCGCGAGCTGCCTGGGGCACGGGGTCGCCCGAGGCAAGCGGCTCTGCGCGGGCGGGCCACGCCGCCCACGGATCTGGGTTGCCCGCCTGGTCGCCGGACATGGTGATGACGACGCGACAGGGCGCGAAGCGATAGAAGGTGGATTCCGGCGCACCCCTACCTGGCGCGCCAAATGTCGGATTTCGGGTTCCGGCAGACCCTTGAGGTTCGAACACTGGGGTGCGTGCGGAGATTTTGCCTCCTACCTACCTGCACTCATCCGCCTTGCTAGGATCTAAACTAAGGAAAGAACAACACAAGAGACGCAGGGTTTATACTGGTTTGGGCCACCGTTGTGGTGTAATACCCTACTCCAGTGTGTGGTGTGGTGGATTGCCTCTTGGGCTGCTGATGATGAACAATACAAGGAAGAACAGCCTTGCAAGGGTCTGTTCTTGGCTGGGGCGATGAACTGCTGGGAGGAGCTCAGTCACCTTTCTCTCTCTCTCTCTCTACCTGATCTTCTCTATCCTTCGATCCCTCGGGCCAGCTCTCTTGGCTCTGTGGGTGGCTGGTCCTATTTATAGAGGCCCTGGTCCTCTTCCCAAATATCGAGCGGGAAGGGAGCCAACAATGCCGGGCTAATTTGAAGGGGGACAGCTAGTATCAACTATCCTGACAAAAGTAGTCTTCGCCTGCGCAAAGCTCTGGTGATGACGCCGTCTTGGGCTCCACGGTGACCTCAGCCTCGTAGTCCTCCTGGTCTTGGTCTCGTTGCACTGAAATGGCAACCTTTGCCTGATGCCTCGGTACTCCGTGGCTGCGCTTGCCCCTTTTGCACCAAAGAGGAAGGGAGGACACTGCGCGGGCTGGCACCCGCCTAGCGCCCCTGGTCGTCATGGATTGTGTCACGGGCACCTCGTGAGGTACCCCACCTTGATCTCTCCCCCTCCTCGTGAGCCAGCCTGATGAGGCCGGGCCTGAGGAAGCTCCTCATCGTCCGCCCCGCGAGGCTTGGCCCCTCGCGAGGGTCTTGGGTTTGTGTTGGTGAAGATGGGCCGCGCTGGGCCCCCCTTTGAGCCCCGCCGTAGGCCGCAGGCAGGCAAGTCTGGGGACCCCCGTTCCCAGAACGCCGACAGGCATGAAATTGTTGACATGTACATTTTTTAACTAAAACGGATAGCATGGCATAATTTCACATATATGATGTCTATCTAAACTGGATAGCATAGCATAACATAATTCAAAGATATGATGAATAGCTAAACAGGATCACATGACATAATTCACATACATGTTATCTAAGTAATCATGATCGCATGATTTAATTCACATATGTGATTTATATGCTAAACAGAGGGCATTCGATATGATGTTTGAACTAAGAACATGGTGTTGAATATTGTGTATATGATGTCTAAACTATGCAATGCAAGACACCATATGCATGATATGAGCAGTATAACCGTGCCATTTAGAGCATACACCTCGGTGGGGGAATAGGACTGGTCATCTGTCTCTGAATCAATCTCTGAGGAGCTATCGGGACCCAACAAGAGATCTGCCTCGACAGGTAGCACTGTCTGCTCTGAAGGCCTTGTTTTCACTCCAGATTTTTCCATCTCCCACGCAAATGGCTGATTCACGGGAAGAGTAGTTTAATGTACAAACATTGTCGACAAATGGAAATGTAAGGAAGAAAAGGATGGGCAAGATATCATTCAAATATATGATGCCTGGTTAAACAGGATGGCATTGCACATTTCACATATATTATGGCTGGCTAAAAGACATGAGACTGCATAATTCCCATATATGATATAGAAACTAAACAGGTGGCATTACCGAACATGTCTAAACTAAGCAGATGACATATATGATGTCCAAAGTAGGCACTGCAAGGCAACATATGCATGATATGACTAACATCATCATGCCAAGGTAGAGCAAACACCTTGGGGTAAATAGGAGTGGCCAGCTACATCTGAGTCCACCTCAGAATAGATATCTTCCTCTGGATTACAATCTGGAGCAGGGGAGGGTTTGCCATTGAACCCACCATGGAGCGATGTCTGCATGACATTGGATTGCCGCGCAAAACTCTTATCTTTTTCTCTACATGTTAAGCATGACTGTGTACTATATCTGACATGCATACGGAAAAAATATGGTGAGATTATGTAAGGAGAGCATGCAGAAATGTAGTGTGATGGTAACAACCAGCGGATGGATCCAAAAATAATGATAGCAGGCTGATGATTGCTTTAATTTAATAAAAAAGACACATGATAATTGTTTTACTATTTGTTTCCCACCCAAGATGAACAACATAGGCATACTCTAGGTGAACCAGATATTAGATAGATATACTATTCATTGCTGCCTCGATATGTGCCCCACAACTAATTTAGAACTCAAGTTTGAACATCAATAAAGTGAAACCATATGAAAGCGTGTACAGTTAGAATGTTATTCTGCCACTAATGCACTTGGTCTTGTTTTCATGCATAGGATTTTGAAAAGTAGGTCCAGATGGATGTTTTGCTCCATTCCTTTCAACAAAATGCATGAATAATTGAATAGTAGAGTGCCATAGGAAAACTTCCTATTGCCATGTTTTTCCATTGAACCATAATAGCCCTAATGGATCGACACGAACGTAGAGTAATAAGTGATGTGACAAGTGTACAACCTCTTTGCCGTAGCTGTGTCGACCTCAGCATCATTGGATTGGTCGCTGAAGAAGTTGAGAAAGAGGTGGTTGTCGGAGGTGTGGAGGAAGATCTGAGGAATCTGTAGACAGCGTCCAGGACACTGCTCTATTGTGATGGATCGTTCTGTCGTTGAGCAGCTCCGGTGAGCTGTAAGACGTCAATGCTGAAGCAGCACAAGACAGACATCATTAATCTCAAGTGCGATTCTAATAGCATCTCCAATAGATGATGTAAAATAGATGTAAAATTTACATCACCAAAAACCACTTGACTACAATAGATGAGGTAAAAACTGTTGACTCTGAACTTAACTGTCAAAACTGAAATTTACTGTGGAATCTGAATGTTATTGTCGAAAATGAACACAATGGTAGCAGAGAGGCACTTGACATGTAGTTTAGTGAGGGTCTGCAATTCATCTTCAACCTGCACCCCCCTGAGCCGCCAGCCACCACCGGCCTCGCCGCCCCGAAACAACCCCCCACCGCCGGTCCGCCGCCGCCCTGACACAACTCCCCACCATCGGTTCGCCGCCGCCCCGGCCAGCCCTCTACCCCCCCCCCCCCCGCGACAAGCCTTTTCTCTGGCGATCCCCACGCCACTGCCCCACCATCGCGCCCCCACCGCCGGCGAGCAGCACCCACCCAGAACCCTAAGATGGATAGTGGGGTACCTCTCCGGCGAGCCCCCCACCCACTGTGGGTGGTTCTTCCTTAACTCCGGCGAGCCCCCCCCCCCCCCCCCCCCCCCTAAAAATCGACTGACCCAAAAGTCGATTCAGTCGACTGAAGTGTAGCTAAATCAGAGTAGAGCAGTAGCACGAGCGAGGGGAGAGCAGCAGCAGCAGCGCGAGCGAGCGAGCAAGAGCTGGAGCAGCAGCAGCGCGAGCTAGCGAGTGAGAGCCGAAGCAACAACAACAGCGCGAGCGAGCGAGGGCCGGGGCATCAGCAGCAGATCCGACTGGTATGGACGCTGCCGCCGAAGGGGCCTCGCACTGGGGGAGAGCCGCCGTGGAGATGTCGCTCGCGGCGCCGGCTTCGAGGTAGCCGCTCCATGGGGGTGCGAGATGGAGCACCGTCGGCGCCGGGAGGTCGAGTTAAGGAGAATGTGAGATGCAATGAGTGTACAACCTCTTTGGTGGCGCCGAGTAGGCCTCTGCTTCATCTGAGGAGTCGGTGATGATGTGTGGTTCTGGTGGAGCAGGTTAAGGCGGCGCTGTGGGGATGGAGCATCCACGATAGACGAGGCGATCGTCGGAGCAGCTCCTTGGAGGTGGAGGACGGGGCGGCTCAACCGGTGGGACGACGGGATGGACGACGGATCCTCATCCGGGGAGGTGGATGAGGGACGTCGAACTGTTGCGATGGATGACGTCGTCGGGGAAGAGGCTCCGGTTGGGCAGCGGTGAGGTGGCGGGCGAAGGAGGGGGGGGTTTCGCGGCTGGAGCGGAGAGGTTATGGCAGCTTGGGATTTCGAATGGCGAAAAGGAGCCTATGGGAGGGGGACCATGACTTAGGGACGTGCTTCTCCAAAATGTAGGGTGTGTTACAAAAGTACCCGCACCAATTTGAACTAGCAGCCCTTTTGGCTCAGGGTTAGAAGGGGGATTTCGCGTGTCGTGATTTGGCAGCTGGAGGGAGTTTTCGCGCGCATTGTAATTTCGGGATAGCAAGGCACGGGTTGTGAAGGCGCCAGTTTTGGGAGCACGATATCTTAATTTTCGGGATATAACAAGGCGCGGGTTGAATTTTAGGGACAAGCCTAACGTGTAATATTGTACTTGGACGTACCAAATAAATTCGCACTTCCCTCAGTGAAAAAAAAACGAAAAAATAAAACTATTCACCACACAAAGAGAGTGTCTTGTCCCGTTTTACTATACAAATGCTATTCAAAGCTACTCCCTCCTTCCATCAATATAGGGCCTAATGCGTTCTCGAGGCTAACTTTGACCAAATATTATAGCAATAATATATGACATGCAACTTACACAAAACACACTGTTAAATTCGTGTGCGAAAGGAGCTTTCAATGATATAATTTTCAGATTGTGCATGTCATGTACTATTAATCTTGTCAATAGTCAAAGGCGGTCTTAAAACGCATTAGGCCCTATATAGATGGAAGGAGGGAGTATGAATCCATGTTATGTCCAATTAATTTTTTTGCTGGCTGTATAATGCATGTAACCTACTCATACCAACATTTTAGTGAATTCCAAATGTTTATAATACCGCTGCAATTCGAACTGAATTTGAATTCGTTTTTCTATTTCAATAAGAATCTACAATCATGGTTATTGTCATCTTCAACCATCATTCGTGTATTACATTGACAACACACCACATGATTACTATAGAGATAGATATGAAATATGTGTACTATATGAACTCGAATTCAATTTTTTGAATACACTTGATTGTTGATTCCAAATAATAGTACATTTGATGTACTAACTATATATTCATAATCTAAATAATGTTCCATACGTACATTGTGTTTATCACACAAGGTATAGTGCCCCGCCCCCTACATTATGACAAGTATTTAGCCCCGAGCTGCAAAAGCCACACATTAGCCCAAATTATAATCAATGTTCTATATATTATATGAAGCACTAGCAAGATGCCCATGTGTTCCATGAAACATCAACATGATCAAGGGGATGCCTTATTTGCAAATATGGAGAGGGGTGTGGGTATCTTTTTTCAAAATTGCCGTAGTTTCCTTCCTATCCATCAGATATAAATCGGACGACCTATATTGCGGGATGGCAGGCACACCATCATCAACAACTCTGTTTTTTATAAGAGTAGAGATAAAATATATTATATGTAGTATAACATGTTCATAACCACACCATGTGTATCACCGTTATATATATTCACGCATGCGTCAGTTTAAAACACTATGATAAATTCTTCAAGTATTCGAATTCGCTTTTTATAATTAATCATGATCTCTATTCGTGTTTTACACCCATGCAATCCTCTTATCTTTGTAGGTAGCGCTAACTTTCTCTCGTGCATGCACACGCCCGCATCCCTCTCACCCTCCCTCAGCATTCTCTAGCTCCATTGTGCAAATTCATCTTTTCACTTTAGGTCATTCACCCACGGTGTGTGTTGGCCCCCCAGCTCCTTCTTTACGGCACACATCGGTCGATATGCCTCTCTAGCCAGGTGTGCCTACCACAAAGACAAGCTTCCCCTCTTCTCTTCTCACCGTCCATACCTCACTCCCACCACTCTTTTCATCGATCTCGTACTCTCACACTCCTTCCCCCTCGATATAGTATGCCTCTCGCGCCCCCTCCTAGATGCATCCCTCTCTCTCTCGATCCTTCTCCCCGGGCCTTATTTGCTTCTAACACATACATGCATGTATACTGATCGATCTCCCTACATATACCTAGGTTGACTTTAACTATTTTCCCCCACCCATCGATCGACGTACCTCACAAGTTATGTCTCTTCTTTCTCTGACAAAGGACGATTGATCTTCCTATGTAGTTACGTCTGCTTACCATAGCCATATCGTCCCCCTCATCATTCGTGCACGACTCCTGACCCGTCTCTCGCATGCACATGCACAGACAGGGCAGCCATCCCCTCTCTTATTGATATTGCAGGTGTGCCCTCCGTTCGTCTAGAAAACCTCTCCCAGACTCCCACCATTTGTTAGAAGCAACACTCCACTACCACCCCCTCCAAATCTAGCTCTGTCTCTCTCCCAGTCTTATTCCTCTCCTACACATATGAATGGATGCCGATAGATCTCCCTTAATACATAAGGTAGGCCTCTCTCCTCCTCCGCACATATACCAGCCATTGTACCTCTATAATTAATTAGCCCCCCCCCACCATACACCGATAGTCGAGCGCTGTAGGTAGGTATTTATGCCATAGAGACAAACTGCACCTGTCCCCTCTCACGTTCCAGTAGGCCAACCACTCTATATCTTTGACGTGGGCACACACAAATTCGATGGCACTCTTTATCGATCATGCGCGCATACACACACACACATCATCCCTCTCTTCGATTCTATGGATACCTCAAGCCGATGATACCTCCACTCTCTTCTCGTGGATCGCCCCCTCTATATATATGATATATCCAGGACTCTATTTCACACACATTGCATATGTTACATTTTTTGATTGACCCTCCCCCCCCAAAAAAAACACTCACGAACCCACACACTATATCTCTCTACGTTTGTATCTCTCTCACACAACCCCACGTAGGTGGTGTACGTACACGAAGAGAATAGGTGCACGTACTCACACTTCGTGCCCAGCCACACCCGCGTGGGTACACAGTGGAGCTCATTTCTGTATGAAAATGGCAGCCCACGTGCTAATTTGAACGCGTGTAGCGGTTGTTTACCTATGGAGGTCGTGTACCACGCGTGCACGAAACAAAGTTCGACTTGATGCGTTGGCGCGTTATTTTTAAATAAAGTTACATCGCTTAATGGCACGAACACAGAATATAAAACAATTTTTATGGAGAAAAAGGTAGTTCGTTCCACTATATACAATGGAGCCTGCCTGCCTGGGCATGTCTCTCTTCAGAGTATCTCACACAAGGCGGTGATGGCCTCTCTCTCTCTCTCCCACCGTTGGTCACTAATCCAGTCACATCCTGTCCGCCGACGAAAAGGGAGGATGTGCATCGTTTCTCCGTTCGACGGCGCCGAGGTAGCACGTCTCGATCTGCGGTACCCGCCATTCTCTCTGATCAAGCTTCGACGCGGTAGGTCCTACGCCACCTGCTCGCTGCAGCAATATGGGCAGACTCCGCCCGCCGCCGCTCACCTAGTTACATCCCGATGACCCCCAGGTATCCCCTCCGGCCTTGCTCCACTTCCCGTCTTCCCACGTCCCTGCTTGTGGAAAATCTTGCATGTGGATCTTCCGTAGTTCTTTGCCCATAATGTAGCTCATCCGGCGTACTTTCCATATTGCAATCTCATCCTCACACCATTTTAGACAAACACAACCATGTTGTTATCTTCCCTTAGGACGAGGAATATGCTTCTTTTTTGTCATCGTATGTGTCATCAACTGTTATTGGCTAGTAATTGTTTCCTTTCTACCTCTTTTTTGCAAACAGGGCTATCCATTTCACCTCGCTTCTATTGCGACCTTTTGATGAATGCACGAATCACTTTTTTCTTAAGAGTGTTTTGTGTAGTTGTACTAAAATGTCACATGGGAAACATCTCTACATTTTAGTGCAACTGCACAAAGGGAGATTGGTTTTGCTCTATCCTCCTCATCCAACTCCGAGCCTAATCTTCTCCAACTATCTGCTTAATCTTGTCCAACTAGTTAGTCTTAAGATAGACTGCAAAGGTGACCGGCTTCTATTTGTGTGTTTATTTTTTCATTAGCAGTCCTCTATTATCGTAATCACACTTAATATCTTTGGAACGGGGACGCTCAGCTCTATTTTAGTGGAACTGCACAAAATGATTGGAATGTTGCATGCTCCAGACAGCTACTTTTTTCCCAACATGCCTTGTTGATTTAGACAGAGCTGGGGGGATATTGTTGCCAATGAAAGCATGGATCAATTTTAATTTGACACCTTCTCACAACTTTTTCTTCAGTTGTGATGTAAATATTAGCTCTGATCTGCTAATGATTGAGATGCATTAGCAAGGAAGTTAGTTTTTATTGTTTCCGAAAGAGCATCGATGGCAAGACACACGAAACAAAAACTGAAATCTCAGAGCATTATACAATTTCATGTCGCTGGAAAATTATTTGTATAGTACATCAATTATGTAAACAAAATGCTGGAAGCTTGATAGCATTGCCAAAAGCCTCTTCAGCATCTGGGTACATGTGCCATGCACAAAATTATACTCCTTCGTTCCTAAATATTTGTCTTTTTACAAATTTCAAATGGGCATATTTTAGAGTGTAGATTCACTCATTTTGCTTCATATGTAGTCACTCGTTGAAATCTCTAGAAAGACAAATACTCCGGAATATATTTAAGAACCGAGGGAGTAGTGCACAACCGCATGGGAGACTCAGCCCGGTCGTTGCGCCGCATTAATAGTGAGTAATGAGCAGTCAAATCATAAGCCCTACCTTTCCCACTGTAAGTTGCTCGGAAGAAGCAACCATCAATATGCTCTTCTTTGAATCCGCTCATACTACTCCATCTGTCATTGTTTATAGAGCGCGCTTCAAAAAAAAATCTCTGGGACCAAGGCGACTAGCGATCGGCCTGAAAAATAGCATTGGTAGTTATAGCACAGCGTCTATTACTAGAGGAAATAATGCGTACACACATGCATGCAGTGCTTCCACCCCTGGTACACGCATGCATGCACTTACTCCACTCCGTAGTATATTACATCGAGAGAAAATTGTGGACTTGATTGCGGTTATCACGCCCTAATTAATTGAGCATTAAACTAAACGCGTCTAAAGTCTCTCTGGTGGTGGAAATGCATTGAGAGAAATGCATCAGAATGAAGCACGCCCTGTAAACTGTGACGGCGGGAGGAGTAGTATGAAGGTGCAAAACCAAGTACGCGTATGGCCAGTCGGTCAACGCACCTCCTCTTGGCATATCACTGACATGTGGGACCAGAGTGTGAGCAAACCGATCTCAATTGACGGCAAAATGGCCTACCCACCGTTCCTTGAGAGAGGCGAGGAGTGAGAACACACAGACAGGCTCGCACGAAGGCCAAGATATATTCGAGCATGGTTGATCAATATCATCATTACATGTTCGATGTTTTTTAATACTATACTATTGGGCTACCGTTTTCCGCCCTTCTCCCGAATAAATGTGTACTTTATCAGAGATTAAAATAAAATAAGAGTACACATGCTCCAGCATGCAGTTCTAGTAGTAGCACTACTCATACTACTAAACCTTGCGCTTGGCTCTTCGCCTCTTCATGAAGTCGAACAATGATGGTACTCCGCATATTGGGTGCTACAGTGTATGCCTCTGGTAATCTGACACCGAATGAACTGATGCATGCCCACCACCTGGGCGAGGGTAGGTTGCATTAGTCAAAAGGCGTATGCAAGCTTCACCTTGTCCTGCAAGCTTCTCCTCGTTCTGCGAGTTGACGGGACACACCAAAAAGTAGTGCTAGTCCATACTCCCTCCTTTCCGGTTAATATGGCTTAATCTATTTTGCGGGTAAATGAGAGAGCTTTATTCATATATAAGCATTCTTAGGACGATCAGCCAAGAGATTGGTCACTAGAAAGCAAGGTACCCCACAAAAAAAGAAGGAAGCGAGGTGTTTCATCAAGCTAGCTCTCGGCCACATTCAAAGTGCAGCAAGCACAGTTCGCACAAAGATGCGCCGCAAGGTTTGCTCACTTGTTTACATGCTGAATAACAAAAAAAGAGGAAATATTTCCGAGCGCTCCTATTTGTAACAGGATATGAGCCAGAATTAAGCAAGAATTGTGGCGAGTGTTCCATGCAATTTACTTCCATTATCACATGCGAGAAGCCTCGAAGAGAACCAAATGTGTTGAAGATTGCTTTATCACATTTTAAAAATACAATAAGAGTGCAGACGCTCCTCCATCCGGTTCCTAGTAGTATAGTACATACCTCTATAGTAGTAGTACTAGTACTAGTACTAGTAAACTTTGCGCTTTGCTGTTTGCCTCTTCGAGAAGTCAAACAATAATAGAACTAGTATACTGTATGCTTTTGGAAATCTGACACCGAATTAACTGTTGCACGTCCATCGCCTGAGCGAGGGAGAGCTTGCATTAGTCAAAAGTTTCTCCTTGTCCTACAACCCACCGCACGCAAGCTTCTCCCGTCCTGCAAGCTTCTCCTCATTCGGCAAGTTGATGGGACACAACAAAGTAATGCTAGTCCATACTGCCTCCTTTCCTGTTAATATGTCTTAATTTCAAACGAGATAAATACACTATCTCTCACTGTATATTTGTAAAAATACGGTCAGTGGACTTCATAATATGCTCATTGCGCTCAATATATATGTTTTCCAGTGTTAACGTTTATACGGTCACTAGCTCACCCTGGCTGAGTATGTGTGTGCATGCATGTGTAGGTTGAGCACTTGAGCGTGACCGTGTGTGTTCCGTCGTGTGCTCGGACGTGCATGCATTAGGGCGTCGCGCGCGTTTTTGCATCCATGTGTACGTGTGACTGTTGCATGCATGCACGAGGTTGTAGTCCCTCACATTCACATGTTCATAAGTCAATGCTTTGTCAAAATGTTGCATGCAAGGTTTAATCATTCATTGTTCACGCATGCATTCTCGATATTAATACGTTGGTAAAGACAATTTCTTGAGGAAAACTAGCCCATGAATTGAGTACAAAGAGGATCAATAAGCCAGGACGGAGGGAGTACCAGTAGTGAACCGGACGGAGGGAGTAGGTACTAGTAGTACAGTACTACATAACAACATGCAGTAAAATTCCTCTATGCGCATCCTGTCTATGTGTCATGCAAGAAAATAGAGATAAGTACAAGTGAGACTCAGGAAAGATCATACACGTAGGGGGAGTATGTGTAGGGGCCACTAAGGAGCAGTCAAATCACACAATAAGTTAGTCAGAAGAAGCAACCATAATTTCACTCTTCAATGACACGTACGCAATATAAAATGGTTGATATGGAGAGAAAAAGAAAAACACTTTATATACACTAGCAGGAGCCTAAGCTACAAGCCTGCTTGCTTCGGTTGCTCTCTTCACAAGCATAGAACGATGGTGGCCACACCGCTGGTCACATATCTAGCCTAATCCCGCCGCTGGGGGAAGGGAACAATGTTCTACGTACACGCGGTCGACATCGGCGAGGGAGAAAACCCACAGTCGGTGCGTCCCAACCGCCCTTCTAGCTACAGCCCAACGTCCCAGGTAGTAGTATATCTTCCTTTTGGAGCCGCCTTGCTCCACTGCTGCAACTCCCCACGTAGCTCTGTCTCCATGTCGATCTTTCTCTACTTCTACCGGCTTCTATTTTTGATGAGTTTATGTCTCACGAACTAGTGCCAGTACTATTATTCTAATCACACTTCTTCAATATCTTTGCCATCAGGGATGCTCAGCTCGATTTTAGTGGAACTGCACAAAAGCATCGTATGGTCCGAGGGTGCTAGCTGTCTTTCCTTCGATAGGTTCTATCTAGCCAGGAAATTAAATCTTGTTTAGGGTTTAGGGTTTAAGTCGTAGTGACCCCATCAGTAGGTTTTCTTTTGTACACGCTCTCACAACTTTTGTCTTTAGTTGTGAAGTAAAAATTGGTTATGATCTGTGAATCATTGAGATGCATCAGCATGCATGTTAGTTTTCCTTTGTATTTGATAGAATGTTGTAACGGGGAAACCTTGGAGTAGGAATGAAAATGGAGTGGAAAGTTTCCGTTTTTCTGGAGAAAAAATGGAAACAGAGAGAAACCAATGTTTCATTTCGTTGGATCGCGCCATCGAGAAAAACCAACGTTTAAATCACGTCTGTCGCATTCATGTCTCATCCTCCTCCGCGGCTCCACCCCACACGGTCGCTCGGCATGCCACTCACCGCAAACCGAGTATACAATAAATTTCCCGCCTGCTTGTCGATGGATCGCGCCATGGAGTACTAGCACTACTGGAAGAGATTGACGAGTTGGGGGAGGACAGCTAGCTGTAGCACGGACTCCCAAGAACTTTTTACATGCATGTTGTGGCCGGCTATTGCGACCTTTGAACGCGGAGCAGTCGTGTGCACCGGGAAGAGGCGTGGGCGACACTCTCTTGGCCGGCGTGCCGCTTCAATGCCGGCGCCAGTGAGAGTCCGCATCGCTAGAGCCGAGCATGAATGCGGCACTAACCGTTTCAAGCGGGAAGCACGCGCGACTGATGAAGAGGGTTCGGGTTGGTCAGGAGCGGGCATGGCAGCGGTCCGGACGCCCGCAAACAAGAGATGTTGTACGTTAATATTGCTGCGTATATAATTAACAACGTAAATAATGTGCCAGTTGGAAAAATATGATGGGAGATGGAGATGGAGCTGGAATTTTACGTAAACACAGATATGCATGTCTATGTCTATGTGTGTGTGCGCGACGACTCTCGCGACATGGAAGCGGGGGCGTGTTTTTGATCGAGTTTTCTTTCTTGGTCAGTTTTCATTTCTTTTTTCCGGGAACACGCGTATTCTATTTAAAACCAGTGCTATGAAGAGATTTTTTTACTCCATTGATATATAGCCTCTTGTTTGATAGGGTTTCTCGTGTCTCGCTCTCTCACCCTCTCCATATCAAAACAACATGACAGTGTCCACTCTATCTCTCTCCTCACCGGTGGTCACAGACCCGGCCGAATCCCGTCCATTGCGGGAGGTGAGGAGGTGCAGCGTTGACGTTGTCGCCGTCGGCGATGGAGGAAGCCGATGTGCACCGTCCACTCGGAGGCGGTGCTGGCGCGGATGAAGGTCCTCCGCGCCCTTGTTCACTGCCGTCATGTGGGTAGATCCCGCCCGCCCGCCTAAGCGACATCTCGCCCACCTGAGGTATAACTTCGTGTACTGGTCCAGCTCCCCAGGTCGCTGCATGCGGCTTTTCTTCTATGCGACTACTCCCCAGGTCCCCATGTATAGTAGCTAGGGTTCGTTCACTGGTCCAACATCACCTACTATTATAGAGGAAATGCCACTCGACAAGTTGTCTTGATTTATGCCTCGGTGGAGGTATACATGTTGTTTCGACAAAAAGTACATGGTGGTTGTGTGTTTGTCCATATGCTCCTATTGTTGTTGCTAATCTAATACTATCACAGTTTAAATTAAGAAATGCTTTTTTTCTCGGGTATCTTGGTTTAGTTCACATAAAGATAATCATGATGCTTCTGTTTGTTGGTGTACTTTTCATTAATTCTTATTGACAATTCAGATGTCGTTGTTAATCTTGTACCACCGCCAAAACAAAGTAACAACACTATATCCTTTTTTATATTTTTGCAAACAACGATGCGTATCTCCATACCCGGGCATGTCTTCCTCAATTTTAGTGGCCATTGTTGTTCCGCCTCACTGTCCTCTGCCACGTGGTTCTTCCTTCCTCGAGCTTGATTAATGAGAAGAAACAGACCACAGTGGGGATTTGTCGAACTTCATAGGTGCCTCACCCAAACTTGATGCCAAATGGATGATGCATCACCACGATGACCTATCGATGCTCATGGTTGCGCCTCATGGTTGCGTCGGCTGGTGAAGCAGACCAATTTTCAACGAAAAACAAGTTGTCTTCCATCAGTGCTCTTTGCTTGGTTGTGTTGGAGACGCAGTCATCTTTCACATTGGTGTAATTTTATCACCCAATTGGCTATGAACCAAATGTTTCCTCGAAGAAGGATCGACGTTGGTACTAAGAGCATAAGTTTTGTATTGATTTCTAAGCCTTCTCACAATTTTGTCTTCAGCTCCCCTATAATTTTATTTGTCCAGATATAAACTTCGATTAAAAAATGGTGTGGACTAAAAACTCGGATGGACGTAGTAGCCCACCATTTTTATTTACTCCGCATATTAAATTTGACTAAAGTCAAACTTTGTAAAGTTAGACCAAGTTTAGGCCGAACACAACAAACCATAATTACTGAGAGAGGGCAAACTGTACACACTCTCAAACCTTTCTGATAATTGAAATTAAAATTCTTTATTTGTACACACTCTCACATGTTTCTGATAATTTGGCGCATGTGTGGTTGTTCACTTAAGGGAGGGTAGTGTACCACACGTGAAGGACAGGAAGTGCGACCAGGACGCGGGATCGTTAGTTCATCGAAAGTAGGAGTAGTAGTTTTCTCCACTGGTACATTAAATAAAGAGTTTCGTTTCGTACTTACACAATTTAAAACTATTGTTATGGAGAGAATAAGAAAACCACTCTGCTATATATTAGTAGTATACACGAGTACTATATGGACGCAGCTTCATTGACTAAGTAAACCTGCCTTTGGGTGTATGACAGGTGGGCCCAAAATGTGGCTGGCCCACCGGTCATACAGCCAAAGGCAGGTGCAGTTAAGGCACCGGAGCTCAGTCCGTAATACAGTATATATGTAGTACACTATATAAGCTGGAGCCTCAGCGCTTGTTCGCTAGGGTTTGCAGTCTCCACACTCTCGCTACACTACATATATATATACATGCTGGAGGCTCAGCGTTCCTTTGCTAGGGTTTGCTGTATTCAGTCTCTCACCCTCTTCACCAGATCTAAACAAGACTATGTTGTGGCCTCTATCTCTCTCTCCCCCTCATAGCTGGTGAAGGAGGCATCCGGATCCCGTTGCACCGGAAAGGGGAGGAGGTGCAGCGTTCACTCTATCGCCTTCGGCGTGGGAGGCAATCCACTGCCAGTTGCGCTGTTCTCTTTCACCCAGCGCCTGTGCAGGAGGGCTACCGACCCCTTCTTCCTTGTTGTCATACGTAGTGTGGGTAGATCCATCCTCCCGCCGCACGCCTTGCCACATCCCGACGACCCTAAGGTATAAGTTCCTTTGAAACCGTCATTGCTCTAGCTGCATGCGGATCTTTTTTTATTCTGTAGTCGAATCTAGGTCTTGGTTCAAAGAGGAAAGAAGGGTGCGGTGGGGTGGAGCATGAATCTAGGACGTGGTTCAATGAGGAAAGGAGGGAGGGAATGTAGTATAGACTGGCTATCCAGCCGCTTTGTTGGTCGAAAAGGAAAAAAAGGGGTAACCCAGTACACACATCTGTAAGGAACTGATCTCTTTGTTGAAAAGGGAAAGAAACTGGGGGGTCGGGTAGTTTGTGCAGGACTAGATTTGCTGCCCTCACATAGGAAAAAGGTTCAAAGAGAACATATATGGGACCAATGTAGATATGATGCTTGGCTACATACTCTGCATCACCCATTTATACGTGTGGAAGGACATGGTGCTGGCATGTCCCATGTCCCATACAACTATTTTGTTGTTGTTAATCTAAGAATGCTGCTGGAAAATTGAAGCAATTCCACTGTTAAAACTAAATTACATTCTTACCGAATGTTGTTTTAAGAGAATGTCTCTTTTAATATGAATCAATGCAACCGTTTTAGAAATGCTACTGTCCTACTTTGTTTTCCATCAAGATAAGTTAGATGCTTCTTTTTGTCGCCGTTTGTTTCATCCTCCTTTATTGGCCAGTAATTATTTCCTTTTTTGCCTCTGTTAAAACAGGGATATCTATTCAACTTCTTGTTATAGCAAACTTAAACGTCACACCGACGACTTTGCTTGATTCTAGTGCAACTACACAAAATGAGATTGGATTTCCTATTTCTGTTGGCAGATTCATAGGTGAACTTGTGTGCGTCATGATAGGTTGGTACTTTCCTTCATCCACATGATCGTGCAGTGTGTTTTGAGATGTTGTGCTACTTGTATTGGTACTATTTTAAATAAATGTTGAATAGAAGCTATTGTATTGCTCTCTTTTCCCATTAAGAAGTGAACAAAAATGGTACCAACCTAGACATGATGCTTGTTGCTTTGTTACAACAAACTCTGCATCACCCCCTTTATAAGTAGATGGAAGCACATGGTGTTGTTGTGCCCACTCTCCCCTAGAACTGTTTATGCTTTTTCTTAATCTAATGCCGCTGGTAAAATTAAGCAATGCCACTCTCAGAATTAACTACTGAACTATTTTAAGAGAATTTCTCTGTTAATATGAATCAATGCAACCGTTTTAGAAATGCTGCTGTCCTGTACTTTGTTTTCCATCAAGATAAGGTAGATGCTTCTTTTTGTGGTCGCGTGTTTCATCCTCCTTTATTGGCCAGTAATTGTTTCTTTTTTTGCCTCTATTAAAACAGGGATATCTATTCAACTTGTTACTATAGCAAACTTAAATGTCACACTGGCGACTTTGCTTGATTTCAGTGCAACTGCACAAAACGAGATTGGATTTCCTATTCGTGTTGGTAGATTCGTATTTTATCTTGTTTGTCTAATTAAAGGTCAGTACAGGCCTTCATCCACATGATTGTGCAGTGTGCTTTGAGATGTTGTGCTACTTGTATTGGTACTATTTTGGATAAATGTTGAATAGAAGCTATTGTATTGCTCTCTTTTACCATTAAGTCGGCAAAAATTGTTCCAACCGAGACATGATGCTTGTTGCTTCGTTACAACAAACTCTGCATCAACCCCTTTATAAGTAGATGGAAGCACATGGTGTTGTTGCGCCCACTCTCCCCTGGAATTGTTTATGCTTTTTCTTAATCTAATGCCGCTGGTAAAATTAAGCAATGCCACTCTCAGAATTACCTACTGAACTGTTTTAAGAGAATTTCTCTGTTAATATGAATCAATGCAACCGTTTTAGAAATGCTACTATCCTATACTTTGTTTTCCATCAAGATAAGGTAGATGCTTCTTTTTGTGGCCGCATGTTTCATCCTCCTTTATTGGCCAATAATTGTTTCCTTTTTTTCCTCTGTTAAAACAGGGATATCTATTCAACTTGTTGCTATAGAGAACTTAAATTTCACGCCGGCGACTTTGCTTGATTTCAGAGCAACTACACAAAACGAGATTGGATTTCCTATTCCTGTTGGCAGATTCATATTTTAAGTTTGTCGTCTCATTAAAGGTTAGTACAGGCCTTCATCCACATGATTGTGCAATGTGCTTTGAGATGTTGTGCTACTTGTATTGATACTGTTTTAAATAAATGTTGAATTGAAGCTACTGTATTGCTGTCTTTTCACATTAAGTAGTGAACAAAAATGGGACCAACCCAGACATGATGCTTGTTGCTTTGTTGCAACAAACTCCGCATCACCCCCTTTATAAGTAGATGGAAGCACATGTTGTTGTTGCGCCCACTCTCCCCTGGAACTGTTTATGCTTTTTGTTAATCTAATGCCGCTGGTAAAATTAAGCAATGCCACTCTCAGAATTAACTACTGAATCTTAGTTCAAAGCTGCAACACTTGTTAGGGAATGGCGAGAATACCATTTTTGAGGCCGCATGTTTCATCCTACTTCATTGGCCAGTAATTGCTTCCTTTTTGCCTCTGTTAAAACATGGATATCTATTCAACTTGTTGCTATTGCGACATTTTGCTTCGCTTAATTTTGGTGGAACTGCACAAAATGTGACCAGATTTCCATATATGTGTGGAGATCTCTCTCAGGTCTTCCTCATGAGTTTTTTTAAATCTTGGTCTTGAAAGGTCCGTACCGACTTTCCTGAGAATTAACTACTGAATCTTAGTTCAAAACTGCAACACTTGTTAGGGATCGGCGGGGGGACCATTTTTTTTGGGATCGGCCGGGGGACATGTTTAAGAAATGTATTGTTCAGATAATGTCTCTGTTATTATATATATCAGTTATAGTGTTTTACAAATGGTATATCCTGCTTTGTAGTTCTTTCTACATGTTTAACCAAGGTATTGTTAAGATAATGTCTTTGTTAAAATGAATCAGCCGCATTGTTTTAGGAATGGTACTTTTCTGCTTTGTCGTTCTTTATACATGTTGAAACAGGGCATTGTTAAGATAATGTCTCTGTTAAAATGAATCAGCCGCATTGTTTTAGGAATGGTACTTTTCTGCCTTGTCGTTCTTTATACATGTTGAAACAAGGCATTGTTAAGAAAATGTCTCAGTTAATATGAATGAATCACACTGATTGAGAATTGCTACTCTCCTGCTTTGTTTCCCATTAAGATAAGGTAGATCAATAGATGTTTTTCTTCTGGGAGTACAAGTCATCAACCGTTATTTCTCAGTAATTGTTTCCCTTATACCTATTGTTGCTTACAGGGATATCAAAATTAAAGCTCGGTTTTATTCCGACTTTGATTTTAGTTGAACTGCACGAAAGGAGCCAATGTGTCCAAACTGCTGCATTAGTGGGTCTAGTTGGTCTTACCACTTTGCAGAAAGAAGCAGTCACTGTTTGCGCTACATTACACAAGGAATGATCGAGAAGCTTTACAGAGTAATAGTAGACGCTGGTGACATGACTAGTCCGCAGAGAGCATAGAAAACTCTACAACACGTGGAGTGCACTGGGCAAAAAGTGCCCAAACAAGTACCAAGAAGCCAGGACAGGACTCCAAGTCTATCAATGTCACTCTAAGCAACAATGATGGGGCATCTGGGTATGGTAATCTGTTTACCGTACTTTAAGTTTGTTACTCCACCGATTGGTGGGTTGACACTGTGGCCAATATTCATGTGTGTGCTGATGTGTCTTTGTTTTCTGGCAGCATATAAATACGAAATCCACAGGGATGCTCAGCTTGATTTTAGTGGAACTGCACAAAATGTTCAGATGGTTCGTGTCCTCCATAATACTTCATCATGCACAATACATCGAATGGTTCTCATTCATCGTCACCTTGAGCCACCGGACTATCAGATGACAAATTGATGACAAACCCTGCCCGTTCCACAATCACAGGCATTACATATTTTGAATGGGAAAACGCTTGTCAAAGTTTAATCATTGATGTTAGCAAGAAGACATTAGTTTAATATATTGGAATTGGAAAACCTTGTCAATTTTTGCTCGTTGATGTTAGCCAGAAGACATGCATTTGATATTTTTGAGTGGGACGCCCTTTGCCATGAGCAACGTCGATCGTTTTTTCCTATTCCTGTCTTCAGTTCAGAAGTAAATATTTACTCTACCGAGATGCATAGTCACATGAATGTTGACTTATGTAAGGTATTTTAAGAGTTTGTTCTGAATGTTTTCTATGTAATGCCAGGCCTTGTGAGTTTGATTGCAAAGTTGAGCTTGGAATGCTGTGTCATGCGGCATCACGAGCTGTTCACCGTGCCTTCTGAGAATAATGCTTCATATTGTTTTGCATCTTGATCTAATGCCTGTGATTTGCATGTTAAGAAGATCATCCTCTTCTGTTGTTTCTTTGCTTAAGAAGGTCATTGTCTTATGTTTCATTCATAGCCTATATGACAACTCAGGTAGGTTAGAGGTGCCGTGATTGGATCGTTGTTTTCCAACCAGAACTGCTTGTAAAACTGACGCTTGCACATAAAAGTAGATGTTCTCGGGCAAAGCGCTTGGTTGGTCGATTTCGACTAGTAAAATATACACTGGTTTCTCAAATTGCACACGTAACCCGCCGGTTTTACTTACATACCTCGGGCCCTCAGTTTCATTATGCCTGTATTTTACGCGTTGTTTCCGATGACGAGTAAATTACACTTGTATCTTAATACATGTGTGAAATAAACCAGAGCTCCCAAGCGCGGCCTTACCGTTTCATGCCATCTCAGTCTCTCGAAGGTGCTCATAGGTGTCCGATGATCCTGGCTTCCTGAATGAGCAGCGGACGCTATATCAGACCATCTGTAGGGCCTGCGAGGCCCTCTCCGTCGTCCTTAGAGTTGTTGCGCTCGCCGTGGCGCCGAGCATTGTCAACATGGTCAACGAACATGAGGATTCATGAGATGACTTTATTTTGACTGGATGACAGTAGGTACCCACTAGGGCCATAGCCGTACGTACGCAAGTGCCTCCTTATTATCTACAACTATATTTTTTTGCTTCCTCCTGGTTTCCTGACATCACGGTCCCACACCATTGTCAACCTATGTAGTCAATAAACGAGAGAATTGCACAAGGAGCGGCCGACAGCTGGGCCAAGCAGCTCTAGCAGTATTTGTGTTTTTGAGGTGTGAGCACTGCAGAGTTTCTCTTGAGCGATGTTTTCATTGTTGTTCAGAGGAGAGCAGGGTATTAACTGGGCGGGCTGTGGCCCATCTAGCCCAAGCCAGATATCCAGCCCAGATATTAAATTTTTTCAAGCTGAAAATGGCTAGCCCAGCTATACTTTTTTTGAGGAATACCCGGGCAAGGTAAACTTGTTATTCTTCGCCCCGTTGGGCTGCAAATCTTTCCTAGGAGGGATGCATTAGGCTTAACAGGAAAATGGGCTTTAATAAATATTAAATGGGATGTAATTATAAAAACTGGGCAGTAACTATAAAAAATGCACCAAACACGTAATTAGTTTATAAAATATTATTTTTGGATTTTGAAAATTATAATTTCATTAATTGTTGCGCGCACAATGTTTCGTTGGATTTTTACATAATACAAATTTATATTGAAATTTTATTTAATCTGACTAGAAATTTTGGGATAAAAATATTTTGGATCCCATCAAAATGTGGGAAATTTCTTTGAATTCTGTTTTGAACGGTTGGTTGAAATTATTAATCATTGTCCTTGCTAGAGAATGGGCTGCACTTTTAACAAATTGTAAATGGGCTGTAGTAAATTCCATTAGAATTCAAAAATGGGTTTTACATTCTTACAAATCGCAAATGGGCTATAAGTTCTCCGCCACACACTTGTGAGCCTACTAAGTTGACGCGTCCCCTAAAAAAGTAAGTTGACGCGTATGCAAGGCTTTGTCAACTTATAGTCAACACACGGTTCTAGTAGCAGTGGCCGTTGGATGTCCATCCAATGAATGTCGTGCTTCTTCTTCAATCGTAGATATTCTAGCTTCAGCCACCCAAAAAATGATTCCTCCCCCTGACATCTGGGGCGCACCGTTTTGGAGGTTGACTTGTGGGCCTACTAAGTTGACGCTTACCAAGGGCTTTGTCAACTTAGTCATTATAAATGATACTAGCTGCAGTGACCGTACGATGTCCATCCAACGGCCGTCGTGCTTCTTCAACCTCTGGTCTCCTTGCTCCGGCCGCCCAAAGCAGCACCCGTCGTGCCACCTGCTCCTGCCTCCCGTAGCCGGCTGTGCTGCCACAGAGGCGTCACCGCCCCTACTACTCCCACTGTTAGCCAGGCCATCCCTCTACTCACCCACACCCCTTGTTATTCTGCGGCGATGGCAGCCTCACACCACAGCCGAACTAGTGAACCCTCGTATTCCTCTCCGTGTGGGCATCCACTGACGCGTCTTCCCCGGCTCCCGTCATCCCCTTCCTAGGCCTCGCCATCGTCCACCACCCTGGTGCTCTCGGCGTGGCGTGGTCAACATGGTCAACGAACGACATCCATCGGACGTGGACTATACGTGGAGAGGCTGACAGCTAGGTCCACGGCCGCACACAAGGAAATGCCTCCTTATTACGCGCAAAATAATGATTCCTCCACCTAACATCTGGGACCCACCGGAAGGGCCTCTGTATTTCACGAAAAAAATGTTCCCCTGATGATAGGTCGGACCCACCAGCTATATCTTCGCACACAAGGAAGTTCCTCCTTATTACGCACAAAAAAATGAATACTCCCCCTGCTAGCTGGGACCCAGCATAGTGGGAGGCTGACTTGTGGGCCTACTAAGTTGACAGGGATGGAGGGCTTTGTCAACTTAGTCAATATGAATGATTCTAGCTCCAGTGACCGTACGAAGTCCATCCAACGGTCGTAGTGCTTCTTCAACCTCGGGTCTTCTTGCTCCAACCGCCCAAACAAGCGTCGGGCGTGCCGCCTGCTCCTGCCTCCTGTGTCCGGCTGTGCTGCCACCGCTGGCCATGCCATCCCTCTATACTCACCCACACCTCCTGTTATTCTCCGACGACAGCAGCGTCACACTGCAGCCGAAGCAGTCAACCCACGTACTCCCCTCCGCGTGGGAATCCACTACCGCGTCATCCCCGGCTCCACGTCGTCCCCTTCCTAGGCCTCGTCGTCGTCCACTGCCTTGGTGCTCTCGACACGGCGTGGTCAATGTGTGATAACCCACAAGTATAGGGGATCGCAACAGTTTTCGATAAGTAAGAGTGTCGAACCCAACGAGGAGCTAAAGGCAGAACAAATATTCCCTCAAGTTCTATCGACCACCGATACAACTGTACGCACGCTTGACGTTCGCTTTACCTAGAACAAGTATGAAATTAGAAGTACTTTGTAGGTGTTGTTGGATAGGTATGCAAGATAATACAGAGCAAGTAACTAAAAAGTAGGGGCTGTTTAGATAAAGACACAACTAAGTTAGGTTTAGTAGAGAGTTTGTTGTTACGAGAAAGTTATTTGTCCCTAGGCAATTGATAACTAGACCGGTAATCATTAGTACAATTTTATTTGAGGGAGAGGCATAAGCTAACATACTTTCTCTACTTGGATCATATGCACTTATGATTGGAACTCTAGCAATCATCCGCAACTACTAAAGATTCATTAAGGCAAAACCCAACCATAGCATTAAAGCATCAAGTCCCCTTCATCCCATACGCAAACAACCTACTTACTTGGGTCTGTGCTTCTGTTCACTCACGCCACCCACCATAAGCAAATCATAAACATATTGCAACACCCTACAGCGGGAATCCCTCACGCTTGCGCGACACAGAGAGCACCATAGGACAACACCAATAATAAAACATGCAACCAAACCAATCTTGATCATCAAATAGCCATTAGGACAAAACGGATCTACTCAAACATCATAGGATAGCCATACATCATAGGGAAATAATATATAGCGTTGAGCACCATGTTTAAGTAGAGATTACAGCGGGTAAGAGAGAGGTTACACCGTTGCATAGAGGGGGGAAGAGTTGGTGGTGAAGGCGGTGAAGTTGTTGGTGAAGATGACGGTGATGATGATGGCCCCCGGTGGCACTCCGGCGCCACCGGAAGCAAGGGGGAGAGGGCCCCCCTTCTTCTTATTCTTCCTTGACCTCCTCCCTAGATGGGAGAAGGGTTTCCCCTCTAGTCCTTGGCCTCCATGGCGTGGGAGGGGCGAGAGCCCCTCCGAGATTGGATCTATCTCTCTGTCTCTCTCTCTCTCTCTCTCTCTCTCTCTCTCTCTCTCTCTCTCTCTCTGTTTCTGCGTTCTCTCCTGGCTCTGTTTCACCGTTTCATGTATATATGGAGATCCGTAACTCCGATTGGCCTGAAACCTTCGTCGTGATTTTTCCCCGAAAATTAGCTTTCTTGCGGCAAAAGAAGAGCGTCAACCGCCTTACGGGTGGCTCACGAGGGTAGGGGGCGCGCCCCCTGCCTCGTGACCACCTCAGGCACCGTCTCGCATGGATTTTTCTTCCAGAATTTTCCAAATATTCCAAAAAGTATCTCCATCCATTTTTATCCCGTTTGGACTCCGTTTGATATGGATATTATGCGAAACCAAAAACATGCAACAGATAGGAACTGGCACTGGGCACTGGATCAATATGTTAGTCCCAAAAATAGTATAAAAAGTTGCCAAAAGTATATCAAAGTTGTAGAATATTGGCATGGGACAATCAAAAATTATAGATACGACGGAGATGTATCAGCATCCCCAACCTTAATTCCTGCTCGTCCTCGAGTAGGTAAATGATAAAAAAGATAATTTTTGATGTGGAATGCTACCTAGCATAATCTTGATCACATATCTAATCATGGGATGAATATTAAGATACGAGTGATTCAAAGCAATAGTCTATCATTTGACATAAAAACTATAATACTTCAAGCCTACCAATAAAGCAATCATGTCTTTTCAAAATAACAAGGCCAAAGAAAGTTATCCCTACAAAATCATATAGTCTGGCTATGCTCCATCTTCACCACACAAAATACTCACATCATGCACAACCCCGATGACAAGCCAAGCAATTATTTCATACTTTTTAACGCGCTTCAGCATTTTCAACCTTCACGCAATACATGGGCGTGAGCCATGGACATAGCACTATAGGTGGAATAGAATGGTGGTTGTGGAGAAGACAAAAAGGAGAAGATAGTCTCACATCAACTAGGCGTATCAACGGGCTATGGAGATGCCCATCAATAGATATCAATGTGAGTGAGTAGGGATTTCCATGCAACGGATGCACTAGAGCTATAAGTATATGAAAGCTCAAACTGAAACTAAGTGGGTGTGCATCCAACTTGCTTGCTCATGAAGACCTAGGGCATTTGAGGAAGTACATCGTTGGAATATACAAGCCAAGTTCTATAATGAAAATTCCCACTAGTATATGAAAGGGATAACTCAAGAGACTCTCCATATGAATAACATGGTGCTACTTTGGAGCACAAGTGTGGTAAAAGGATAGTAACATTGCCCCTTCTCTATTTTTCTCTCTTTTTTGTAGGCTTCTTTGGCCTCTCTCTTTTTTCTTTTTTTGGGCTTCTTTGGCCACTTTTATTTTGATAACCTCACATGGGACAATGTTCTAATAATGATGATCATCACACTTTTATTTACTTACAACTCAATGTCTAGAACAAAGTATGACTCTATATGGATGCCTCCGGCGGTGTACCGGGATGTGCAATGATCTAGCGTAGCAATGACATCAAAAAACGGACAAGCCATGAAAACATCATGCTAGCTATCTTACGATCATGCAAAGCAATATGACAATGAATGCTCAAGTCATGTATATGATGATGATGGAAGTTGCATGGTAATATATCTCGGAATGGCTATGGAAATGCCATGATAGGTAGGTATGGTGGCTGTTTCGAGGAAGGTATATGGTGGGTTTATGGTACCGGCGAAAGTTGCGCGGTACTAGAGAGGCTAGCAATGGTGGAAGGGTGAGAGTGCGTATAATCCATGGACTCAACATTAGTCATAAAGAACTCACATACTTATTGCAAAAGCTTATTAGCCCTCGAAGCAAAGTACTACTATGCATGCCCCTAGGGGGATAGATTGGTAGGAAAATACCATCGCTCATCCCCGACCGCCACTCATAAGGAAGACAATCAATAAATACCCCATGCTCCAACTTCGTTACATAACGGTTCAGCATACGTGCATGCTACGGGAATCACAAACCTCAACACAAGTATTTCTAAAATTCACAACCACCCACTAGCATGACTCTAATATCACCATATTTATATCGCAAAACTATTGCAAGGAATCAAACACATCATATTCAGTGATCTACAAGTTTTATGTTGGATTTTATGACTAACCATGTGAATGACCAATTCCTATCATCTCTCTAAACAGATATAAGTGAAGAAAGAGAGTTTAATTCTTTCTACAAAAGATATGCCCATGCTCTAACAAATATAAGTGAAGCAAAAGAGCATTCTACAAATAGCGGTTGTCTATGTAAAGAGAAACAGGCAATCCAAACTTCAAATGATATAAGCGAAGCACATGAAGCATTCTATAAAGCCATACTCAAAAGATGTAAGTGAAGTGCAAAGAGAATTCTATAAATCAACCAAGGACTATCTCATACCAGCATGGTGCATAAAATAAAAATGAAAACTAAATGCAAAAGACGCTCCAAGATTGCACATATCGCATGAACGAAACAAATCCGAAAACATACCGATACTTGTTGAAGGAAGAGGGGATGCCTTCCCAGCATCCCCAAGCTTAGATGTTTGAGTCTCCTTGAATATTTACTTGGGGTGCCTCGGGCATCCCCAAGCTTGAGCTCTTGCCTCTCTTCCTTCTTCTCACATCGAAACCTTCTCAATCATCGAACACTTCATCCACACAAAACTTCAACAGAAAACTCGGTAAGATCCGTTAGTATAATAAAGCAAATCACTACTCTAAGTACTGTTCCAAACCAATTAATATTTTGTTTTTGCATTTTGTCTACTGTAGTATAACTTTTTCATGGCTTAATCCACTAATATAAATTGACAGTTTCATCAAAACAAGCAAACTATGCATCAAAAAACAGAATCTGCCTAAAACAGAACAGTCTGTAATAATTTGAACATTCACCATACTTCTGATACTTTAAAAATTCTACCAAAATTATGAAAAATAAACAATTTGTATAGAAAGACAGTGCAAAAAGAATCAGAACCATTTGACATTCCAGCTAAAAATTTAAAATCGCGCACTACAGCCAAAGTTTCTGTCCTGCACCGTACAAACCATCAAGAAAATGTAAACATCCTAAAGGCAAACCTTGCCACATTATTTTTATAATACAATGGAATTGTACAAGGGGATAATTATTCTTGTTGAAAAGTTTCTGTAATCAAGATTCACAAAGTTGCCGTGAGCATGAACAAAGTTCAAGGAGCTCTCCCACTTCAACAATTCTTGTCTTTCTTACTTTCACTTTCCTTTTTGAAAAAGTTTTGGGTTCCCCTCTTTATTTTTGTTGTTTTTAAACTATATGAAAGAACTCAACAGAAATAAATGACTCTCTAAAACTTCCGGGTTGTCTCCCTGGCAGCGCTTTCTTTAAATCCATTAAGCTAGGCATATATTGCTCAAGTAGCGAATCCACCCTGATGCCAAGGTATATGAAAGCCAATTTTAATTAACAATGATTTGTAATTTAGTAGTGATCAAAAAGTAATATATATCATACAACAACGAAGTCTAACTCTCTTCCTATGCATAGGCATGTCATAAAATAACAATTCATGCACACATAATAAAGGCCAATGCATAGTATAAACAGTTTCTTGCAATTTTATTGTATTGGAAACATAGAGAGGTGGAGATATAGTTCCTCTCTCATAATAATTGCAATTAGGAGCAGCAAGCACATGCATATTATATCTATCAAAATCATCATGTGTAGTAGTAAAAGGCAACCCATCAATATAATCCTTAATAGGGGCAAACTTCTCCGATATAGTGTAGTTTGGAGAATTCAAAAAGATAATAGAACTATCATGCGTGGGTGCAATAGCAACAATTTCATATTTAACATAAGGAACTATAGCAAGTTCATCTCCATAAGCATAATTCATATTGGCATCTTGGCCACAAGCATCATCAAAAAGGGATATTTCAAAAGAATCGACAGGATCATAGCAATTATCATAATATTCATCCTTCGGTAAGCATGAAGGGGAATTAAACAATGTATGAGTTGAAGAGTTACTCTCATTAGAAGGTGGGCACGGGTGATCAATCCGCTCTTCCTCCTTTTGTTCTTCGCTCTCTTCCTCATCTTTTTCATCCAATGAGCTCACAGTTTCATCAATTTCTTCTTCCATAGATTCCTGCAAAATATTAATCTCTTCTTGGATAGCGGAGACTTTCTCAATAAGCGCATTAATATAGGAATTATATTCATAATTATCATAGCAATATTTTAAGATAGCTAAATTTTTAGGCCTCTAAACATCATCATCATAAGCTTCATTCTTTTCAAACAAAGATTCAATTTCATAAGCACCCTTAAAAGCAACAAATTCTTCTATTTGTTCCACATCATAGTAATCATATATACCTCTAGCAAAAGAAGCCAAGGTTTCATTATCATTAAATTCACATGAAAAGGGAAGGTATGGAGCCTTCATCCTAGAGCAACAAGTAATATCATAACTCAAGCACACTTGCCGAGCATACCAATTCAATATATAAATTTGATCCCATAATAGTTTCCATTTTTGTGTCAAGTGATAATCCCTAAAGTATTCACATTGATCCAACGTTACTCCCATTACCAGATTGAATGAGGTTTTCTCAGGATTATCAAAGTGGTACATAATATTTTTCACATATTGAGCATCGAGGGTTTTAGGAGGTTCCCCATCTCCATGAGTAGAAAGTACACCTAATTTTTTGGTATTTCGTGTTCCATATCCATAACTAAAGATAGAGAACAACTAAGAACAGAAAATAAAAATTACTTAGTGGTAAAGCAAACAAGCACACACGAGAATATGCACCCCATGCTATTGCTCCCCGGCAACAGTGCCAGAAAAAGGTCTTGATAACCCACAAGTATAGGGGATCGCAACAGTTTTCGATAAGTAAGAGTGTCGAACCCAACGAGGAGCTAAAGACAAAACAAATATTCCCTCAAGTTCTATCGACCACCGATACAACTCTACGCACGCTTGACGTTTGCTTTACCTAGAACAAGTATGAAACTAGAAGTACTCTGTAGGTGTTGTTGGATAGGTATGCAAGATAATAAAGAGCAAGTAACTAAAAAGTAGGGGCTGTTTAGATAAAGACACAACTAAGTTAGGTTTAGTAGAGAGTTTGTTGTTACGAGAAAGTTATTTGTCCCTAGGCAATCGATAACTAGACCGGTAATCATTATTACAATTTTATTTGAGGGAGAGGCATAAGCTAACATACTTTCTCTACTTGGATCATATGCACTTATGATTGGAACTCTAGCAAGCATCCGCAACTACTAAAGATTCATTAAGGCAAAACCCAACCATAGCATTAAAGCATCAAGTCCCCTTCATCCCATACGCAAACAACCTACTTACTCGGGTCTGTGCTTCTGTTCACTCACGCCACCCACCATAAGCAAATCATAAACATATTGCAACACCCTACAACGGGAATCCATCACGCTTGCGCGACACGGAGAGCACCATAGGACAACACCAATAATAAAACATGCAACTCAAACCAATCTTGATCATCAAATAGCCATTAGGACAAAACGGATCTACTCAAACATCATAGGATAGCCATACATCATAGGGAAATAATATATAGCGTTGAGCGCCATGTTTAAGTAGAGATTACACCGGGTAAGAGAGAGGTTACACCGCTGCATAGAGGGGGGAAAAGTTGGTGGTGAAGGCGGTGAAGTTGTTGGTGAAGATGACGGTGATGATGATGGCCCCCGGTGGCACTCCAGCGCCACCAGAAGCAAGGGGGAGAGGGGCCCCCTTCTTCTTATTCTTCCTTGACCTCCTCCCTAGATGGGAGAAGGGTTTCCGCTCTGGTCCTTGGCCTCCATGGCATGGGAGGGGTGAGATCCCCTCCGAGATTGGATCTGTCTCTCTGTTTCTGCGTTCTCTCCTAGCTCTATTTCACCATTTCGTGTATATATGGAGATCCGTAACTCCGATTGGCCTGAAACCTTCGCCATGATTTTTTTCTTCTGAAAATTAGCTTTCTTGCGGCAAAAGAAGAGCGTCAACCGCCTTACGGGTGGCTCACGAGGGTAGGGGCGCGCCCAGGGGGCGGGCGCGCCCCCCTGCCTCGTGACCACCTCGGGCACCGTCTCGCGTGGATTTTTCTTCCAGAATTTTCCGAATATTCCAAAAAGTATCTCCGTCAGTTTTTATCCCGTTTGGACTCCGTTTGATATGGATATTCTACGAAACAAAAAACATGCAACAGACAGGAACTGGCACTGGGCACTGGATCAATATGTTAGTCCCAAAAATAGTATAAAAAGTTGCCAAAAGTATATCAAAGTTGTAGAATATTGGCATGGAACAATCAAAAATTATAGATACGACGGAGACGTATCAATGTGGTCAACGACCGACTTCCATCGGAAGTGTACTGTACGTGGAGAGGCTGACAGCTAGGTCCACGGCCACAGCAAGGAAGTGCCTCCTTATTACGCGGAAAATAATGATTCCTCCACCTGACAGCAGGGACCCACCGGACGGGCCCCAGTATTTCGCGAACAAACATTACCCCCTGACTGCTGGGACCCACCAGCTACATATTTGCACGTAAGGAAGTGCGTCCATATTACGAGCAAAAAATGATTCGCCCCCTGACTGCTGGGACCCACCAGCTACATCTTCGCACGCAAGAAGTGGCTGACAGTCGGGACCCACCTGGTCAAAGCATACGTAGCGTTGTCATTCTGGTCGCGAACGTGTACGTACATACTGGTCGATGTAGAGGCGCGCACATGTCATAGTAGAGGCGCGCACGTAGCATGTACACGTACGTACAGCGGCCAGGGTGCAAGAAAGAAAATACGACCACGTACGTGCATACGGGCGGGGTCTCGAACGCCTACTCGCGCATACGTATGGCTAGGGCTTGTGTACATGGCTCGGTCGGAACGGAGAAGTTGCGCCATCGTCGTGTTCATGGGGAGGCAACCTGATGGGTCAGAACAGAATGCGTCATCATGTTCATCGGGAGCCAACCGGCTTGGACGGAACAGCCGATGGAAACGAGGCTTGGCGTACCACAGAACGGAGGAAACGGCCTTGTGTTCGACCGGCCACGGTCGAAACGGGATCCTGTTCATCGGGTGGGTTGTGGTGTACCGCAAAACAGAGGAAACGGACTTGTGTTGGAGTGCTACAGTCGAAACAGGGGTCCTGTTCATTGGGAGGGGTGTGGCGTACCGCAAAACGGGACTCCACGGGATATAGTTCATCTCCACCGTCGCCCTCCTCCAGCCTCCACGGGCTCCTGTTCATCCACCGTCGACCTCCTCTAGCCTCCACCTGCGATTGTTCATCCACGGGCTCCTGTTCATCCAGCCTCCACCGCGCGTTCCTCCACCGGCTACTGTTCAACCAACCCTCTCCACGGGGTCCTGTTCAACCACCCCTCCACGGGCTATTGTTCATCCATCCCTCCACCGACTACTTTTCATCTAGCCCACTACGGGGTCGTCCTGTTCATCCAGCCATCCACAGTGTCCTGTTCATCCAACGGCTCGATCGATCGGGGGACTGTTCATCCAGCGGCAATGGCCTCTACTACCACGGGGTCCTGTTCATCCAACCCCCACCGGGAACTGTTCATCCAAACCCCCCAACAACGCTCACTGTTCATCAAGGGAAGGAGGCGACAGTGTTCGGTCGGCTTCAGTTAGCAGCAGTAGCAAAGGAATCACTCGGGTTCAGCTAACAACAAGGCAAGGGATCGATCGATCGCTCGGGTTCAGTAACGCATAGCCTGAAGTGCAATCGCTTCAGTTTAGTTAGAGCCCAATGCCTCGCTTGGGATCAGTTAGAGCCCAACGTCTCGCACACACGTGCGTACGTACGAGAGAAACACGCATCGCTCGGCCCCTTGTTGAGGAACGTAGTAATTTCAAAAAAAATCCTACAAACATGCAAGATCATGGTGATGCATAAAACGTGAGAGGAGAGTATCATCCACGTACCCTTGTAGACCATAAGAGGAAGCGTTATGAGAACGCGGTTCATGTTGTCGTACGTCTTCACGATCCGACCGATCCAAGTACCGAATGTACGGCACCTCCGAGTTCAGAAAACGTTCAGCTCGATGACATCCCACGAACTCCGATCCAGCAGAGCTTCACAGGAGAGTTCCGTCACCACGACGGTGTGATGACGGTGACGATGTTGCTACCGACGCAGGGCTTCACCTAAGCACCGCTACGATATGATCGAGGTGGATTATGGTGGAGGGGGGCACCGCACACGGCTTGGAATAATCAACTTGTGTGTCCTAGGGTGCCCCCTGCCCCCGTATATAAAGGAGCAAGGGGGGAGGCCGGCCGGCCCTTGCAGGGCGTGCCAGGAGGAGGAGTCCTCCTCCTAGTAGGAGTAGGACTCCCCTTTCCTACTCCTACTAGGAGGGGGAAAGGAAGGAGGAGAGGGAGAAGGAAAGGGGGGGTGCCCCCCTTCCCTAGTCCAATTCGGACCAGTGGGGGAGGGGTGCGGCCTGCCATGGCCGGCCCTCTCTCTCTCCACTAACGCCCATGTGGCCCATTACTTCTCCCGAGGGATTCCGGTAACCCTCCGGCACTCCGATTTTCTCCGAAATCACCCGGAACACTTCCAGTATCCGAATGTAGTCATCCAATATATCAATCTTTATGTCTCGACCATTTCGAGACTCCTCGTCATGTCCGTGATCACATGTGGTACTCCAAACTACCTTCGGTACATCAAATCACATAAACTCATAATACCGATCGTCACCGAACGTTAAGGGTGCGGAACCTACGGGTTCGAGAACTATGTAGACATGACCGAGACACGTCTCCAGTAAATAACCAATAGCGGAACCTGGATGTTCATATTGGCTCCTACATATTCTATGAAGATCTTTATCAGTCAAAACGCATAACAACATACGTTATTCCCTTTGTCATCGGTATGTTACTTGCCCGAGATTCGATCGTCGGTATCTCAATACCTAGCTCAATCTCATTACCGGCAAGTCTCTGTACTCGTTCCGCAATGCATCGTCCCGCAACTAACTCATTAGTTGCATTGCTTGCAAGGATTATAGTAATCTCGGCCTATGCCAACTCAACAAGTACCATCGGAGACACCTGTAGAGCACCTTTATAATCACCCAGTGACGTTGTGACGTTTGGTCGCACACAAAGTGTTCCTCCGGTAATCGGGAGTTGCATAATCTCATAGTCATAGGAACATGTATAAGTCATGAAGAAAGCAATAGCAGTAAACTAAAATGATCAAGTGCTAAGCTAATGGAATGGGTCAAGTCAATCACATCATTCTCCTAATGATGTGATCTCATTTATCAAATGACAACTCATGTCTATGGTTAGGAAACATAACCATCTTTGACTAACGAGCTAGTCAAGTAGAGGCATACTAGTGATACTCTGTTTGTCTATGTATTCACACATGTATTATGTTTCCGGTTAATACAATTCTAGCATGAATAATAAACATTTATCCTGAAATAAGGAAATAAATAATAACTTTATTATTGCCTCTAGGGCATATTTCCTTCAGTATCCCACTTGCACTAGAGTCAATAATCTAGATTACACAGTAATGATTCTAACACCCATGGAGCCTTGGTGTTGATCATGTTTTGCTCGTGAGAGAGGCTTCGTCAACGGGTCTGCAGCATTCAGATCCGTATGTATCTTGCAAATCTCTATGTCGCCCACCTGGACTTGATCACAGATGGAATTGAAGCGTCTCTTGATGTGTTTGGTTCTCTTGTGAAATCTGGATTCCTTTGCCAAGGCAATTGCACTAGTATTGTCACAAAAGATTTTCATTGGACCCGATGCACTAGGTATGACACCTAGATCGGATATGAACTCCTTCATCCAGACTCCTTCATTTGCTGCTTCTAAACAGCTATGTACTCCGCTTCACACGTAGATCCCGCCATGACGCTTTGTTTAGAACTGCTCCAACTGACAGCTCCACCGTTCAATATAAACACGTATCCGGTTTGCGATTTAGAATCGTACAGATCAGTGTCAAAGCTTGCATCAACGTAACCATTTATGACGAGATCTTTGTCACCTCCATAAATGAGAAACATATCCTTAGTCCTTTTTAGGTATTTCAGGATGTTCTTGACAGTTGTCCGGTGATCCACTCCTAGAATACTTTGGTACCTCCCTGCTAAACTAATAGCAAGGCACACATCAGGTCAGGTACACAGCATTGCATACCTGATAGAGCCTATGGCTGAAGCATAGGGAACACTTTTCATTTTCTCTATATCTTCTGAAGTGGTCGGGCATTGAGTCTTAGTCAACTTCACACCTTGTAACACAGGCAAGAACCCTTTCTTAGCTTGATCCATTTTGAATTTCTTCAAAAATTTATCAAGGTATGTGCTTTGTGAAAGTCCAATTAAGCATCTTGATCTATCTCTATAGATCTTGATGCCCAATATATAAGCAGCTTCACTGAGGTCTTTCAAAGAAAAACTCTTATTCAAGTATCCTTTTATGCTATCCAGAAATTCAATATCATTTCCAGTCAACAATATGTCATCCACATATAATATTAGAAATGCTACAGAGCTCCCACTCACTTTCTTGTAAATATAGGTTTCTCCAAAAGTCTGTATAAAACCATATGCTTTGATCACACTATCAAAACGTTTTTCCAACTCCCACAGGCCTGCACCAGTCCATGAATGGATCGCTGGAGCTTGCACACTTTGTTAGCACCCTTTGGATCGATAAAACCTTCAGGTTGCATCATATACAACTCTTCTTCCAGAAATCCATTCAGGAATGCAGTCTTCACATCCATTTGCCAAATTTCATAATCATAAAATGCGGCAATAACTAACATGATTCGGACGGACTTAAGAATCGCTACAGGTGAGAAGGTCTCATCGTAGTCAACTCCTTGAACTTGTCAAAAACATTTCACAACAAGTCGAGCTTTGTAGACACTAACGTTGCCGTCAGCGTCAGTCTTCTTCTTGAAGATACATTTATTCTCGATGGCTTGCCGATCATCGGGCAAGTCAACCAAAGTCCTCACTTTGTTCTCATACATGGATCCCATCTCAGATTTCATGGTCTCAAGCCATTTTGCGGAATCTGGGCTCATCATTGCTTCCTCATATTTTGTAGGTTCGTCGTGGTCAAGTAACATGACCTCCAGAACAGGATTACCATACCACTCTGGTGCGGATCTTACTCTGATTGACCTATGAGGTTTGGTAGTAACTTGATCTGAAGTTTCATGATCATTATCATTGGCTTCTTCACTAATTGGTGTAGATGTCAGAGGAACCGGTTTCTATGATGGACTACTTTCCAATAAGGGAGCAGGTACAGTTACCTCATCAAGTTCTACTTTCCTCCCACTCACTTCTTTCGAGAGAAACTTCCTCTCTAGAAAGTATCCATTCTTAGCAACAAATGTCTTGCCTTCAGATCTGTGATAGAAGGTGTACCCAACAGTCTCCTTTGAGTATCCTATGAAGACACATTTCTCCGATTTAGGTTCGAGCTTATCAGGTTGAAGGTTTTTCACATAAGCATCGCAGCCCCAAACTTTAAGAAATGACAACTTTGGTTTCTTGCCAAACCATAGTTCATAAGGCGTCGTCTCAACGAATTTAGATGGTGCCCTATTTAACGTGAATGCAGCTGTCTCAAAAGCATAACCCCAAAATGATAGGGTAAATCAGTAAGAGACATCATAGATCGCACCATATCTAGTAAAGTACGATTACGACGTTCGGACACACCATTACACTATGGTGTTCCGGGTGGCGTGAGGTGCGAAACTATTCCGCGTTGTTTCAAATGAAGACCAAACTCATAACTCAAATATTCTCCTCCACGATCAGATCGTAGAAACTTTAGTTTCTTGTTACGATGATTTTCCACTTCACTCTGAAATTCTTTGAACTTTTCAAATGTTTCAGACTTATGTTTTATCAAGTAGATATACCCATATCTGCTCAAATCATCTGTGAAGGTGAGAAAATAACGATACGCGCCACGAGCCTCAACATTCATCGGACCACATACATTAGTATGTATGATTTCCAACAAATATGTTGCTCGCTCCATAGTTCTGGAGAATGGCGTTTTAGTCATCTTGCTCATGAGGCATGGTTCGGAAGTACCAAGTGATTCATAATCAAGTGATTCCAAAAGTCCATCAGAATGGAGTTTCTTCATGTGCTTTACACCAATATGACCTAAGCGGCAGTGCCACAAATAAGTTGCACTATCATTATCAACTCTGCATCTTTTGGCTTCAACATTATGAATATGTGTATCACTACTATCGAGATTCATTAAAAATAGACCACTCTTCAAGGGTGCATGACCATAAAATATATTACTCATATAAATAGAACAACCATTATTCTCTGATTTAAATGAATAACCGTCTCGCATCAAACAAGATCCAGATATAATGTTCATGCTCAACACTGGCACCAAATAACAATTATTTAGGTCTAAAACTAATCCCAAAGGTAGATGTAGAGGTAGCGCGCCGACGGCGATCACATCGACTTTGGAACCATTTCCCACGCGCATCGTCACCTCGTCCTTAGCCAATCTTCGCTTAATCCGTAGTCCCTGTTTCGAGTTGCAAATATTAGAAACAGAACCAGTATCAAATACCCAGGTGCTACTGCGAGCTTTATTAAGGTACACATCAATAACATGTATATCACATATACCTTTGTTCACCTTGCCATTCTTCTTATCCGCCAAATACTTGGGGCAGTTCCGCTTCCAGTGACCAGTCCCTTTGCAGTAGAAGCACTCAGTCTCAGGCTTAGGTCCAGACTTGGGTTTCTTATCTTGAGCAGCAACTTGCTTGCCGTTCTTCTTTAAGTTCCCTTTCTTCTTCCCTTTACCCTTTTTCTTGAAACTGGTGGTCTTGTTGACCATCAATACTTGATGCTCCTTCTTGATTTCTACCTCCGCAGCTTTTAGCATTGCGAAGAGCTCGGGAATCGTCTTATCCATCCCTTGCATATTATAGTTCATCACAAAGCTCTTGTAGCTTGGTGGCAGTGATTGAAGAACTCTGTCAATGACACTATCAACAGGAAGATTAACTCCCAGTTGAGTCAAGTGGTTATGGTACCCAGACATTCTGAGTATATGTTCACTGACAGAACTATTCTCCTCCATCTTGCAGCTATAGAACTTATTGGAGACTTCATATCTCTCAATCCGGGCATTTTCTTGAAATATTAACTTCAACTCCTGCAACATCTCATATGCTCGATGACGTTCAAAACGTCTTTGAAGTCCCAGTTGTAAGCCGTAAAGCATGGCACACTGAACTATCGAGTAGTCATCAGCTTTGCTCTGCCAGACGTTCATAACATCTGGCATTGCTCCCGCAGCGGGTTTGGCACCTAGCGGTGCTTCCCGGACGTAATTCTTTTGTGCAGCAATGAGGATAATCCTCAAGTTACGGACCCTGTGCGTGTAATTGCTACCATCATCTTTCAACTTTGCTTTCTCAAGGAACGCATTAAAATTGAACGGAACAATAGCATGGGCCATATATCTACAACAACATAGACAAGCAAAATACTATCAGGTACTAAGTTCATGATAAATTAAAGTTCAATTAATCATATTTAAGAACTCCCACTTAGATAGACATCCCTCTAATCATCTAAGTGATCACGTGATCCAAATCAACTAAACCATGACCGATCATCACGTGAAATAGAGTAGTTTTCAATGGTGAACATCACTATGTTGATCATATCTACTATATGATTCATGCTCGACCTTTCGGTCTCAGTGTTCCGAGGCCATATCTGCATATGCTAGGCTTGTCAAGTTTAACCCGAGTATTTCTGCGTGTGCAAAACTGGCTTGCACCCATTGTATGTGAACGTGGAGCTTATCACACCGGATCATCACGTGGTGTCTCGGCACGACGAACTTTGGCAACGGTGCATACTCAGGAAGAACACTTGTACCTTGAAATTTAGTGAAAGATCATCTTATAGTGCTACCTTCAATCAAGCAGAATAAGATGCATAAAGGATAAACATCACATGCAATCAATATAAGTGATATGATATGGCCATCATCATCTTGTGCCTTTGATCTCCATCTCCAAAGCACCGTCATGATCACCATCGTAGCACCGTTGTCATCTCGCCGAATATTGCTTCTATGACTATCACTACCGTTTAGTGATAAAGTAAAGAAATTACAGGGCGATTGCATTGCATACAATAAAGCGACAACCATATGGCTCCTGCCAGTTGCCGATAACTCCGTTACAAAACATGATCATCTCAGACAATAAAATATAGCATCATGCCTTGACCATATCACATCACAACATGCCCTACAAAAACAAGTTACACGCCCTCTACTTTGTTGTTGCAAGTTTTACGTGGCTGCTACGGGCTGAGCAAGAACCGTCCTTACCTACGCATCAAAACCACAATGATATTTCGTCAAGTATGTGATGTTTTAACCTTCACAAGGACCGGGCATAGCCACACCCGATTCAACTAAAGTTGGAGAAACTGACACACGCCAGCCACCTATGTGCAAAGCACGTCGGTAGAACCAGTCTCGCGTTAGCGTACGCGTAATGTCGGTCCGGGCCGCTTCATCCAACAATACCGCCGAACCAAAGTATGACATGCTGGTAAGCAGTATGACTTGTATCGCCCACAACTCACTTGTGTTCTACTCGTGCATATAACATCTACGCATAAACCTGGCTCAGATGCCACTATTGGAAGCGGAAGCGTTATGAGAACGCGGTTGATGTAGTCGTGCGTCTTCATGATCCGACCGATCCAAGTACCGAACGTACGGCACCTCTGAGTTCAGCACACATTCAGCTCGATGATGTCCCACAAACTCCGATCCAGCAAAGCTTCACAGGAGAGTTCCATCACCACGACGGCGTGATGACGGTGATGATGTTGCTACCGACGCAGGGCTTCGCCTAAGCACTGCTATGATATGATCGAGGTGGATTATGGTGGAGGGGGGCACCGCACACGGCTTGGAATAATCAACTTGTGTGTCCTAGGGTGCCCCCTGCCCCCGTATATAAAGGAGCAAGGGGGGAGACCGGCCGGCCCTTGCAGGGCGTGCCAGGAGGAGGAGTCCTCCTCCTAGTAGGAGTAGGACTCCCCTTTCCTACTCCTACTAGGAGGGGGAAAGGAAGGAGGAGAGGGAGAAGGAAAGGGTGCGCCCCCCCCTTCCCTAGTCCAATTCGGACCAGAGGGAGAGGGGGCGCGCGGCCTGCCCTGGCCGGCCCTCTCTCTCTCTCCACTAAGGCCCATGTGGCCCATTACTTCTCCGGGGGGGTTCCGGTAACCCTCCGGCACTCCGGTTTTCTCCGAAATCACCCGAAACACTTCCAGTATCCGAATATAGTCGTCCAATATATCAATCTTTATGTCTCGACCATTTCAAGACTCCTCTTCATGTCCGTGATCACATCCGGGACTCCGAACTACCTTCGGTACATCAAATCATATAAACTCATAATACCAATCGTCACCGAACGTTAAGCGTGCGGACCCTACGGGTTCGAGAACTATGTAGACATGACCGAGACACGTCTCCGGTCAATAACCAATAGCGGAACCTAGATGTTCATATTGGCTCCTACATATTCTACGAAGATCTTTATCGGTCAAACCGCATAACAACATACGTTGTTCCCTTTGTCATCGGTATGTTACTTGCCCGAGATTCGATCGTCGGTATCTCAATACCTAGCTCAATCTCATTACCGGCAAGTCTCTTTACTCGTTCCATAATGCATCATCCCGCAACTAACTCATTAATTGCATTGCTTGCAAGGCTTATAGTGATGTGCATTACCGAGAGGGCCCAGAGATACCTCTCTGACAATCGGAGTGACAAATCCTAATCCTGATCTATGCCAACTCAACAAGTACCATCGGAGACACCTATAGAGCACCTTTATAATCACCCAGTTATGTTGTGACGTTTGGTAGCACACAAAGTGTTCCTCCGGTAATCGGGAGTTGCATAATCTCATTGTCATAGGAACATGTATAAGTCATGAAGAAAGCAATAGCAGTAAACTAAAACGATCAAGTGCTAAGCTAACGGAATGGGTCAAGTCAATCACATCATTCTCCTAATGATGTGATCTTGTTTATCAAATGACAACTCATGTCCATGGTTAGGAAACATAACCATCTTTGACTAACGAGCTAGTCAAGTAGAGGCATACTAGTGACACTCTGTTTGTCCATGTATTCACACATGTATTATGTTTCCGGTTAATACAATTCTAGCATGAACAATAAACATTTATCATGAAATAAGGAAATAAATAATAACTTTATAATTGCCTCTAGGGCATATTTCCTTCATCCCCGACCACCCGCCATAACCGGGAACTCCCCGATATTTTCCTCGCCCTCGCTTCTACCATGGTTTTTTCTATCATGGACGGCCCAAAGAATGCCATGCAGCTGCGTCTCCGGCCCGCCCAGGATGAAAAGCCCATTTTCTGTCATGATTTTTTGTCATAGAAGTAGGAGCCCACCACATCTACTATGATACCGGGTTTTGTCACAATTATCGTCATAGAAGTGTCATAAGTATGACACACACAAAATTCGTTCGGCCCAAAATGTCATGGATGTGTCTTTTTTCGTAGTGGTGGTACAGTAATCCTGTTCTATCGGTCATGTTACTAGACCATGACGAACCGACGAACTATGAGGAAGCGATGATGAGCCCAGGTTTCGATAAATGGCTTGAGGACATGAAATCCGAGATAGGATCCATGTATGAGAAGAAAGTGTGGGCTTTGGTTGACTTGCCCGATGATCGGCGAGCCATGGAGAATAAATGGATCTTCAAGAAGAAGAGTGACACTGATGGTAATGTTACTATCTACAAAGCTCAACTTGTCGCAAAAGGTTTTCGACAAGTTCAAGGTGTGGACTATGTAGCGATGCTTAAGTTTGTCCGAATCATGTTAGCAATTGCCGTATTTCATGAAATCTAGCAAATGAACGTCAAAACTGCATTCCTTAGTGGATTTCTTAAAGAAGAGTTGTATATGATGCAACCAGAAGGTTTTGTCGATCCCAAAGGTGCTAACAAAGTGTGCAAGCTCCAGCAATCCATCTATGGACTGGTGCAAGCATCTCTGAGTTGGAATACACGCTTTGATAAGGTGATCAAAGCATCTGGTTTTATATAGACTTATCGTGAAGCATGTATTTACAAGAAAGTGAGTGGGAGGTCTATAGCATTCCTGATATTATATGTGGATGACATATTGTTGATCATGAATGATATAGAATTTCTGGATAGCATAAAAAGATACTTGAATAAGATTTTTTTCAATAAAAGACGTCGGTGAAGCTGCTTAAATATTGAGCATCAAGATCTATAGAGATAGATCAAGATGCTTGATAGGACTTTCACAAAGCGCATACCTTGACAAGATTTTGAAGGAGTTCAAAATGGATCAGTCAAAGAAAGGGTTCTTACCTGTGTTACAAGGTGTGAAGTTGAGTAAAACTCAAAACGCGACCACGACAGTATATATAGAGAGAATGAAAGTCATTCCCTATGCTTCTATCATAGGTTCTATAAAGTATGCCATGCTATGTACCAAACCTATTGTGTGCCTTGCCATAAGTCTAGCAGGGAGGTACGAATAGTGATCCCGGAGTAGATCACTAGACAACAGTGAAAATTATCCATAGGGGACTAAGGAAATATTTCTCGGTTATGGAGGTGATAAAGAGTTCGCCGTAAGGAGTTACATCGATGCATGCTTTTACACCGATCCAGATGACTCTGAGTCTCAATCTGGATACATATTGAAAGTGGGAGCAATTTGCTAGAGTAGCTCCATGCAAAGCATTGTAGACATAGAAATTTGCAAAATACATACAGATCTAAATGTGGCAGACCCGTTGACTAAACTTCTCTCACAAGCAAAACATGATCACACCTTAGTACTCTTTGGGTGTTAATCACATAGAAACTTGAACTAGATTATTGACTCTAGTAAACCCTTTGGGTGTTGGTCACATGGCGATGTGAACTATGGGTGTTAATCACATAAAGATGTGAACTATTGGTGTTAAATCACATGGCGATGTGGATTATTGACTCTAGTGCAAGTGGGAGACTGAAGGAAATAATCCCTAGAGGCAATAATAAAGTTGTTATTTTATATTTCCTTATATCATGATAAATTTTTATTATTCATCCTAGAATTGTATTAACTGGAAATTTGATACATGTGTGGATACATAGACAAAACACTGTGTCCCTGGTAAGCCTCTACTAGACTAGCTCGTTAATCAAAGATGGTTAAGTTTCCTGACCATAGACATGTGTTGTCATTTGATGAACGGGATCACATCATTAGGAGAATGATGTGATGGACAAGACCCATCCGTTAGCTTAGCATAATGATCTTAAGTTTTATTGCTATTGCTTTCTTCATGACCTATACATATTCCTTTGACTATGAGATTATGCAACTCCCGAATACCGGAGGAATACCTTGTGTGCTATCAAACGTCACAACATAACTGGGTGATCATAAAGATGCTCTATTGGTATCTCTAAAGGTGTTTGTTGGTTGGCATAGATCGAGATTAGGATTTGTCACTCTGAGTATCGGAGAGGTATCTCTGGGCCCTCTCGGTAATGCACATCATGTTAAGCCTTCCAAGCAATGTGACTAATGAGTTAGTTGCGGGATGATGCATTACGAAGCGAGTAAAGAGACTTGCTGGTAATGAGATTGAACTAGGTATGAAGATACTGATGATCGAATCTTAGGCAAGTAACATACCGATGACAAAGGGAATAACGTATGTTGTCATTACGGTACGACCGATAAAGATCTTCGTAGAATATGTGAGAACCAATATGAGCATCCAGGTTCCGCTATTGGTTATTGACCGAAGAGGTGTCTCGGTCATGTCTACATAGTTCTCGAACCCGTAGGGTCCGCACGCTTAACGTTCGATGACGATTTTGTATTATATGAGTTATGTGATTTGGTGACCGGATGTTTTTTGGAGTCCCGAATGAGATCATGGACTTGACGAGGAGTCTTGAAATGGTCGAGAGGTTAAGATTCATATATAGGATGATAGTATTTGGACACGGGAAGTGTTCCGGGGGTACCGGGTATGTATCGGGTCACCGGAAGGGCTTCCAGGCTACCCTCAGCAAACTATATGTGCCTTATGGGCCAAGAGGGGAAACACACCAGCCACAAAGGGGCTGGTGCGCACCCCCCCCATATGGGCTGGCCAAATTGGAGAAGGAAATGGGAAGGAGGAAAGGAAAAAGGGAATAGGATTCCCCCTTTCCTTCCTACTTCGAATAGGAATAGGAAAGGGGGGAGGCCGAATTGGGAGGTGCCCAAGTAGGATTCCTCCTACTTGGGGCGCCCCCTTGGCCACCTCTCCTCCCCTCCAACCTATATATATATATATGAGGGGGCACCGCTAGAACACACAACAAACATTGTTAGCCGTGTGCGGCGCCCCTCTCCACAATTTACACCACCGACCATATTCACGTAGTGCTTAGGCGAAGCCCTGCGCGGATCACTTCACCATCACTGTCACCATGCTGTCGTGCTGACGAAACTTTCCCTCGACACTTTTCTGGATCAAGAGTTTAAGGGACGTGATCGAGATAAACGTGTGCAGAACTCGGAGGTGCCGTACGTTTGGTACTTGATCAGTTGAATCGAGAAGATGTTCGACTACATCAACCGTGTTAAGTAAACACTTCCACTTTCGGTCTACCAGTGAATGTGGACACACTCTCCCCCTCTCATTGCTATGCATCTCTGTAAGTGCATCTAGTGCCACCCCTAGTTGGTTTTGGAGTATTGATGACAAACCTGGTTGAGGGACTAATATGTTTGTGAGAATTGCAGGATAACATAGGTAGTAGTCCCTCATTGATTCGATTTATCTACCGGAGATGACCCCTAAAAATGTGTGAAGACATTGAAGACAATGGTGGTATGTGAAGATATTCACACTGAAGACTATGACATGAGAAGACATCGCATGAAGACTTTGGAGCGCGAAGACATAGTTGTTTCGTAGTTTCATCTTCTTCTTTGTTGAGTCATAGGAACCACCGTACTATTAAGTGGGGTCCCAGTGAACATAGTCAGAATGACTAAAGTGATGCTCAACCAAATCCTAAGTCTTCAAGCGAAGACAATGAGAGTAAATCTTATCCAGAGCTGGATAAGTCAGCTTTACTTGTAGCCCAAGTCAAGTTGTCGCGTGTGTTTGAAAACTGACCCTTGGAACACGTGTCAGTTCCTTAGTGACACAGGGTCATTTCGGACAAATCAGGTCAGGTTGCCTAGTGGCTATAAATAGCCCACCCCCTACACCATAAATTGGTGGTTGCTCAGAGTTAGTGCACAGCTTTTGTCGTTTGAGAGCAACCCACCTCTGAAGCCTTTGAGAGAGAAATCCTTGCGATGACAAAGCCCTAAACACCCAGAGCCAAAGAGTGTTAGGCATCACTGAAGTCTTCCTGTCTATATGATCTGAAAACTTGTTACACTTGAGGACTGTGAATCCTCCAGCCGGTTAGGCGTCGCGTTCTGAGCATCCAAGAGTCATTGTGGATCGCCGGTGAACGAAGTCTGTGAAGGTCTGGAAGTCTACCTTGAAGACTTACCTGAGTGATTGGGCGAGAACTGTGTGTCCTTAGCTCAAGGGGAATAAGGTGAAGACACGGTCTTCTGAGTTAAATCTCAGCCTCCCTAACCAGACGTACGGTTGTCACAGCAACTGGAACTGGTCCAACAAATCCTTGTCTTCACCAAGCAACTGGTTCTATCCTTTCCTTCTCTTTATCTACAGTTGGTCCTTGTGAAGTCATTGCCTGCTTGCATTATTTGTTTGTCTTCACTTTGTGACTGTTTGTTCTGATTGGCTTCATACTATCTTCCATCCTGATCCATACTACCTAGCTGCTATTAGTCTTCGTGCTTTCACTTCATTGTATACTTGACGATGGCTTGCTTAGTGTAGTATACCTTCCGCTTCATGTTAATAGGTTCATTTCTATCGTTTGTCTTCAAAACTTCCATGTTTTGAAGACTTTCATAAAAATCGCCTATTCACCCCCCCTCTAGTCGATAACTAGCACTTTCAATTGGTATCAGAGCAAGGTACTCCCTTGTTCTGTGTGATTCGGTTTAACCACCTGGAGTTTTAGCTATGTCGACTGCAGGGATAATCAAAGTCTCCGCTGTGTGCCCCGTCTTTGATGGAACTGAATGTCCCTACTGGAAGAATAAGATGCGCATCCATCTTGAAGCCATTGATGTCGACCTCTCGTATGTCGTCAAGAATGGCGTTCCCAAGACTGGTGAAGGTGTCACCCCTGCTGATGTCAAGAAGTTCGTTCAACTAGATTCTACTGCCAAGAACATCATATGTGGTCATCTGACCAAAGGACAGTATGTCCGTGTGAGTGCTCTGGAAACATCGAAGCTAGTCTGGGACTGGCTTTCCAAGGTCAACGAAGGCGTCTCAACCCAGAGAGATCAAAGGTTCAGTGTCCTTTGCAACCTCTTCAACCGCTTCAAGAGAAACGACAATGAGAATGTTCAGCTCACGTTTGATCGCCTCACTGACATCACAAATGAGCTTCAAGCTCTCGGCGCTACTGAGATCACCAAGCATGAAATCGTCAAGATGCTCCTGAGGTCACTTGACAGCTCATTTGACACCCTAGCCCTGATGATTCAAGAACGCCCTGACTTCAAGACACTTGATCCGTCTGACATACTTCAAAGGCTCAACACACATGAGTTTCAGCTTTCTGAGAAAAGAGATATCTACGGTCCCAACTATGGCCGAACTCGTGCTTTGAAGGCAAAATCTGTTTCCTCATCTGAAGAAGAATCTGACTGCAGTTCTGATGATCCTGAAGATATAGGAAAGGAGCGTGCTATGCTTGTGAAGAAGTTCCAGAAGTTCACTAGGAAGAAAGGCTTCAGAAATTCTTCACAATCCAGCTCAAGGAATGATGAAGCTTCTACTCATGACTACAAGAAGAGAACATGCCACAAGTCCAAGAAACCTGGTCACTACATCTCTGAGTGTCCGCAGTGGGACAATGAGAACAACAAGAAGAAGAAGAGCAAGGAATATGATTCTGATGACAAGAAGAAGAAGAAATACTCAAAGTCTTCCTCAAAGTCTTCAGCACACAAGAAGAGCTCATCTGGCAAGGCTCGTGCTTTTGTTGGCAAGGAAATGGATTCAGAGGAGGAGTCTGCTTCTGAGGAGGCGGAGGTGGAGTCTGAGGAGGAGTCCGACTCTGGCGTTGCAAGTCTAGCTACAGCCTACATTACCAAGTCCATCTTCAACACTGAAGACAATGGCCTCATCACCTACGCTGATGCTAATGACAAGGACGACTCTGCTCCCACCTATTGCTTCATGACACATGATGCTTGATACGACTCCGTCGTATCTACTTTTCCAAACACTTTTGCCCTTGTTTTGGACTCTGGCATGCATGATTTGAATGGAACTATCCCGGACTGACGTTGTTTTCAGCAGAATTACCATGGTGTTATTTATGTGCAGAAACAAACGTTCTCGGAATGACCTGAAACTTCACACAGTAACTTTTTGGGAAATATAAAAATACCTTCAAAAGATGAAGTCCAGGGGGCCCACCACCTGTCCACGAGGGTGGGGGCGCGCCTGCCCCCCTAGGGCGCACCCCCTACCTCGTGGGCCCCCTGGAGCTCCTCCGACTCCAACTCCAACTCTATATATTGTGTTTCGGGGAGAAAAAAACCAAAGAGAAGAATTCATCATGTTTTACGATAAGGAGCCACCGCCAAGCCCTAAAACCTCTCAGGAGGGCTGATTTGGAGTCCGTTCGGGGCTCTAGAGAGGGGAATCTGTCGCCATCGTCATCATCAACCATCCTCCATCACCAATTTCATGATGCTCACCGCCGTGCGTGAGTAATTCCATCGTAGGCTTGCTGGACGGTGATGGGTTGGATGGGATCTATCATGTAATCAAGTTAGTTTTGTTAGGGTTTGATCCCTAGTATCCACTATGTTCTGAGATTGATGTTGCTATGACTTTGCTATGCTTAATGCTTGTCACTAGGGCCCGAGTGCCATGATTTCAGATCTGAACCTATTATGTTTTCATCAATATGTGAGAGTTCTTGATCCTATCTTGCAAGTCTATAGTCACCTATTATGTGTTATCATCCTTTAACCCCGAAGTGACAATAATCGGGATACTTATCGGTGATGACCGTAGTTTGAGGAGTTCATGTATTCACTATGTGTTAATGCTTTGTTCCGGTACTCTATTAAAAGGAGGCCTTAATATGCCTTAGTTTCCATAAGGACCCCGCTTCCACGGGAGGGTAGGACAAAAGATGCCATGCAAGTTCTTTTCCATAAGCGCGTGTGACTATATTCGGAATACATGCCTACATTACATTGATGAACTGGAGCTAGTTCTGTGTCACCCTAGGTTATGATTGTTACATGATGAATCGCATCCGGCATAATTCTCCATCACCGATCCATTGCCTACAAGCTTTCCATATATTGTTCTTCGCTTATTTACTTTCCCGTTGCTATTGCTATCATCACTACAAAATACCAAAAACATCACTTTTACTACTGTTACCTTTTGCTACCATTACCACTACTATCATATTACTTTGCTACTAAATACTTTGCTGCAGATATTAAGTTTCCAGGTGTGGTTGAATTGACAACTCAGCTGCTAATACTTGAGAGTATTCTTTGGCTCCCCTTGTGTCGAATCAATAAATTTGGGTTGAATACTTTACCCTCGAAAACTGTTGCGATCCCCTATACTTGTGGGTTATCAAGACTATTTTCTGGCGCCGTTGCCAGGGAGCATAGCTCTATTCTTTGAGTCACTTGGGATTTATACCTGCTTATCATTATGAAGAACTTGAAAGATCCAAGAACCAAGATTTATCCCTCAACTACGAGGGGAGGTAAGGAACTGCCATCTAGCTCTGCACTTGATTCACCTTCTATTTTGAGTAAGCTTGCGACACCTAAACCTGCTTGTGCTATTCGTTCTGGTATGTCACATGTTATTGATGATGCCACTTCTGCTATACATGATACTTATGATGAAACTACTTCTATGCTTGATACTACTGTGCCACTTGGTGAATTTCTTGATGAACAACTTGCTAGGGCTAGAGAAATTGAAAATATTGAATCTGATAATACTGATGAAATTGATGATGAAGACTTGCCTGTTATTCTTGAGGGTTATGTTTTTGATAAAGAAGCTTCTTTAGCTATTTTAGCTTGCAAAGATAGATACGAACTTAAGAGGTTATTAGCTAAATGGAATAAGCAATCTCTAAATGCTAGGATGAAACCTGACCCTGCTTTTACTACTTCACCTATTTGTGTTACTGATGAGGATTATAAATTCTCTGTTGATCCTGATATAATTACTTTGGTTGAATCTAATCCTTTTCATGGCTATGAATCTGAAACTGTTGTGGCACATCTTACTAAATTAAATGATATAGCCACCCTGTTCACTACTGATGTGAGAACCCGTTACTTTTATATCCTTAAAATATTTCCGTTCTCATTAAAGGGTGATGCTAAGATATGGTTTAATTCTCTTGATCCTGGTTGTGTGTGTAGTCCCCAGGATATGATTTATTACTTCTCTGCTAAATATTTCCCTGCTCATAAGAAACAAGCTCCTTTAAGGGATATATATAATTTTGTGCAAATTGAAGAAGAGAGTCTCCCACAAGCTTGGGGGAGGCTTCTCCAATTACTTAATGATTTGCCTGATCATCCTCTCTAGAAAAATGAAACACTTGATATCTTTTATAATGGACTAGCCGATGCCTCCAGAGATTACCTGGATAGTTGTGCTGGTTCTGTTTTCGGGGAAAGAACACTGGATGAAGCTGAAATTATATTGAATAATATGTTGACAAATGAAAATAATTGGACAACTCCGGAGCCAATTCCTGAGCCTATTCCTAAACCAACTCCGAAGAAGAGGGGTATTCTATTTCTCAGTCCTGAAGATATGCAAGAGGCAAAGAAATCTATGAAAGAAAAAGGTATTAAAGCTCAAGATGTTAAAATTTTACCTCCTATTGAAGAAATACATGGTCTTAATTTACCGCCTGCTGAAGAAACATATGACCTTAATCCTTTACCTATTGAAGAAACTCATGGTCTTGATAACCCGACACAGGTAGTAAAGGTAAATTCTCTCTATAGATATGATAAAGCTGAAATCCCATTTACTAAGTTTGCTAGCCCATGCTTAGATGAGTTTGATAAATTTGTGGCTAAGCAAGAAGACTTTAATGCTTATTTTGGTAGACAATTGAAATACAATTCAAATATGCTTGAACACTTGGGTGATTATATGGCTAATGTCAAAGGTGAACTTAAACTTATTAGTAAACATGCTTCTATGGTTACCACTCAAGTAGAACAAGTACTTAAAGCTCAAAATGATTTGCTCAATGAATTGAATAGTAAGAATAATGATAATGTTGTTAGAGTTATGACTATAGGTGGTAGAATGACTCAGGAACTGTTGTATCCTAAAGGCCAGCTGAGGAGAATTGAGCAAGATTCTCAGAGAAATAATATAGATGCACCTAGTACTTCTAAAAGGAAGAAAAAGAAAAATGATAGGACTTTGCATGCTTCTAGTGAACCTATTACTGAAACACATGAGAATCCAAATGATATCTCTATTTATGATGCTGAAACACAATCTGGTAATGAACCTGAAACTAGTGATAATGCTAATAATAATGTTCATGATGATGCTCACCTAGTAATGATAATGATATAGAAATTGAACCTGCTGTCGATCTTGATAACCCACAATCAAAGAATCGACGTTATGATAAGAAAGACTTTGTTGCTAGGAAACACGATAAAGAAACAGAACCATGGGTTCAGAAACCTATGCCTTTTCCTCCCAAACCATCCAAGAAAAAGGATGATGAGGATTTTGAGCGCTTTGCTGAAATGATTAGACCTATCTTTTTGTGTATGCGATTAACTGATATGCTCAAAATGAATCATTATGCTAAGTACATGAAAGATATTGTTACAAATAAAAGAAAGATACCGGAAGCTGAAATTTCCACCATGTTTGCTAATTATACTTTTAAGGATGGAATACCAAAGAAACTTGGAGATCCCGGTGTAACAACTATACCATGATCCATTAAAAGAAACTATGTTAAAACTGCTTTATGTGATCTTGGAGCCGGTGTTAGTGTTATGCCTCTCTCTTTATATCGTAGACTTGATTTGAATAAGTTGACACCTACTGAAATATCTTTGCAAATGGCTGATAAATCAACTGCTATACCTATCAGTATTTGAGAGGATGTGCCTCTTGTAGTTGCAAACGTTACTATTTTAACGGACTTTGTTATTCTTGATATTCCCGAGGATGATAGTATGTCTATATTCTTGGAAGACCCTTTTTGAATACTGCAGGGGCTGTTATTGATTGCACTAAATGAAATGTCACTTTTCATGTTAACAGTAATGAGCATACGGTACACTTTCCGAGGAAACAACCTTAAGTTCATAGTATCAACTCTATTGGAAAAATTCCATCGATTATATTTGGAGGTTTTGAATTTCCTCTTCCTACTGTCAAGAAGAAATATGATATTCTTATTATTGGGGATGTGCATATCCCTGTTGAGGTAACATAGTGTTATTCGAAATTTCTCCGGTTCCATGTTATTCGGAATGAGTTCGTTAACAAGACTTGATCAACCTTGTTAGTGGATTCCTTTTGATGATCATGAGATGGATGAAACTAGAAGGCACAACCTGTTGTACCCTCCTTTTACTTTCTGTTATTTATATTAAATAAAATAAAATAAGTATTTTTTTCTATCTGTTATCTGATTATCCGTGCAATATAAAAATACCCCGAAAATAAAAGTTGTCCAAATGCCCTGAAATTTAAATATGATTTTTTCTGAAATATTTGAGAATATTTGGCACTGAGAACACAGCAAGGGGGTCAACCACCTGCCCACGAGGGTGGAGGGCGCGCCCTACCCCCCTAGGCGCGCCCCTGCCTCGTGGGCCCACGGTGGCCCTCCTCCACTTATCCTTTCACCCACACACTCCTTCTTCCTCCCCCAAACACGAATAACCAGCTCAAACCTGAGTCCAAGCTCGTTTTGCTGCCATTTTCGATCTCCTTGCTCAAAGCACCTCTCACAAAACTGCTTGGGGAGATCGTTCCTTGGTATGTGACTCCTCCATTGGTCCAATTAGTTTTTGTTCTAGTGCTTTATTCATTGCAAATTTTTGCTGCCTAGGTGACCATGTTCTTGAGCTTGCATGTCAAATTTATATGGTTCCAAGTAGTTTTGATGCATGATATAGGCTCTAGACACTTGTAGGAGTAGTTGCTATCAATATTATTGAGTTTCGTTTACTTTTATTTTGAAGTTACTAAAAAAATTCAGAATTTTTCAGAGTAAGAAATATACTTAGGAAAATGTTCCAAGGAGGTTCTTCAAGGAAACAAGGACCCAGGCTTGCAATGCGTGATGCTGATGATGAGCTACCAAGAGACGCTCCAGTGCGTCCTTGTGAATGGCCTTCTGAGGACTTTATGGATCGAGCGGGAATTAAGGAAGAATTTAACGCATATTTGTGTAACGCTGATCTTGTGAGCTTTGAGGAAGAGAAATGCAACCAGTATCACCAGCTCACTAGTTCCTTTGTGAGGAGGTTTGAATTTTCATCTTCACATAATTCTCCAACTGTCCTGTTTGATCTTTATGAAAATTCTTACACTATGGACTTAGAGGATTTTACCACTGCTTGCAAACTTCCACAATGGGGTAGTATCGGGGATCCTCACAAATCTGAATTTAGAGATTTTCTTGGTAGTATAACTGTGGGAGAATCTAGGGATATAACACAAGCTACCATAGAGAGCAATCACTTTCCTGCTATACATTATTTTGCTCTCTTCATAGATAGATGCATTAATGGTAAAGATGAGGCATGTCATATGTGTGTCCCTGGCCTCAGTATTCTTAGGGGTGCTATATTAGGAGATAAATCTTATAATTTGGGAGCCATTGTTGCACGTAGGTTGCATCTTAATAGATTTAATGGAGATTTCTTTGGAGGAATTTATGCAACCCGCATAGCTAATTTTCTTGGTGTAGCCATACACGAAGATGATATTGAATTACCCCCTGCTTACCTAGACTTTAATTCTATGGTTCACCACCAGTTTGTCGAGAGGAATGAATCACCTCTCCAGTATCGACTAATCTTTGACAGATGCCATGCTGTCCATATTACTCTCCCTGCTCCTGCATTCTTTGATCATCAGGAAAAATGAAGACATGTTATTACTAGAAAGGAGGCAGATGAGTACGAGAGGAGAGCGGAGGCCACTTGTCGCCACGCTGCAGCTCAGGAGGCGATAGCCGCTGCATCTCAGTACGACCCCAGCTATTACTATGGATATCCGCCAGGCCAGCCGTGGCCATAGACCAACTTAGGCCAAAAGCCTAAGCTTGGGGGAGTACGTATTTCCCATCGACATTACATTTATGTTCACACACTCATTTCTAGATATCGGTGCTCATACTTTTTCATTTGTATCATCCATGCTAGTTTATTTCCTTTTTATGCTTTCTTCTTATGTGTTCAATAAACCTTAAGAAAAACCAAAAAAATTAGTTGTAGCTTTTAATTAGTTTACTTTCCATGCTTGTAGTAGTAATTAAAAAGAAAACCCAAAAAGATTTCATGTTCTGCTTTTACTTGTTGGGAGCTCTCCCGTGTAAATAGTTTTATTTCTTTTCTTTTCCTTGGGGGTCGATAGGAGAAGACCTTAATTAAATTGTTGAAGTGGCTCTTGTATGCATAATTTTTTATCTGACAAAAGAGCCCATATTGCCTTGTCTTCTCCTGTTTATTGAATGCTTGCAGATTCTAGCTTAGTCCAATGCACGTGCACTATTATTATTATTCACATCGTTCGGTCGTGCAAGTGAAAGGCAATTATGATGATATATGATTGACTGACTGAGATGAGAAAAGCTGGTATGAACTCGACCTCTTTTGTTTCTGTAAATATGATTAGTTCATCGTTCCTGATTCAGCCTATTATGAATAAACATGTTTGCAATGACAACTAGAGATCATAGTTTCTTGTGCCATGCTTGATTAGCTATGAGTTCTAATGGTTTACCTTGCATGCCAACATGCTATTGAAATGGTTATGATGTGGTATGATAGGGTGGTATCCTCCTCTGAATGATTTAAGTGACTTGACTTGGCGCATGTTCACGCATGTAGTTGAAACAAAATCAACATTGCCTTCACGATATTTATGTTCATGGTGGATTATATCCTACTCATGCTTGCATTCGGTGTTGATTAATTTTAATGCATATTCATGACCTGTAACATCCCAAATTTGCAATTTGGAATGTTATACACTAGATCATCATGCATATCATATTTTCATGCATTTTGGTTGATCCTAGAAATTTCACGCAACTCAAGGACCCACGGAGAGAGTTGGAGATTTCGTTATTTTCATATTTGAGAGTTTTCTCGAATTTGAAAAGAGGATCATTTGATTTATTTATTTCATCTTCAATTATTTTCCAATATGAAATATGAGAGAGGGAATAATATGACTTTCCCAAAAATTTAGGAAAATGAAGATCTAATGAATAAATCAAATTTTGGTTTTGCCGGAGTTTTTGTTTGCATTTTATTTGGATAGGGAAAAATGCGTGTTTTCAAAAATTGCATTTTTGGTCCAGAGTAAAGTTCATTTTGTTCGACTCATTTTTAGGAGTCGGGGAAAATTTACTTTAGGTTTTTCGGAGTTCGTTTAGTTTCCTTTTCTTTTGTTTTCTGCGCGCGAAAACCAGTTAAAAAAAAGGAGCCTCCCGCCAGGCCAGCCGGGCCAAAGGCCCAGCCAGCCGGCCACCGCCCCAGCCTCCCTGCGCGCGTGCGCCAGGCGCAGGCCGCCGCCTCGCCTCGCCCTAGCCGAGTCCGGTTGGACTCTAGGCTAGCCCCCTTTTCCTTGTTTCGTTTTCCTTCTCCTTCTCTTTTTCTTGCCCCCTACCCCAAGTCTACTCACCCCTCACCTATATAAATACACCCCAAACCCCCTCTTCTCCTCACAACAATCCCAAGCCCCTCTCCTCCTAAGCCGCAGCAAGCAGCAGTGCGCAGCCCCAAGCCGCCGCCGCCGCCGCATTACGTCGCCGCCGCCGCCTTACGCCGCCGTTCGCCGGAGCCCCTCCCCAAGGTTGCCCCGCGCCGCGTCTCTTTTTCTTCCCCCGGTTCGGTTTTTCTTCTAAACCGTTCCGGTTCTTTTCTAAACCGTTCCGGTTTTATTTCCGGTTTTTCGTTTCGGTTTTCTTCCGAAACCCTAGATCGGTTTTCCGTTTCTTTTCGGTTTCTTTTCCGGGAAACCCTAGATTGGTTTTCGTTCTTCTTTCGGACCGTTCGTCTTAACGAATGTGATCACCGATCTTGTTCCTGGTTAACGAACGTCCGTTCGTTTAACCGTTCTTCGTTTTCTGTCTCCTCGGATTTATTCCGCGTCTTTTCCGCGATCGCGATCTCAGATCCGATCTTCTTTCTAGTCTTTCTTCTCGCTCGTTTATCGGAATCAGGTGATTCAAGCGCCTGGAGTTTCATTTCGAAACCGTCGTTCCGTCTAATCAACTTGAACAAGTTTTTGCCCCGGTAAAATTTGACCTAGATTTAACTTGCTAGAACCGAGTTGTTTTCTTCCGCCGTTTGTTTTCTGTTTCTTTGTTCGGATCATTCTTTCTTTGCAACCGGAGTTCTTAAGTTGAACTATCTGGTTCGTTCTTTTGTTCGAGTTTTACCTGTGCATTAGATGAGTACTTATTGTATGCTTGTTGTTTGTCTGCGATAGATCACCCGGATTGCGCCGCCTGTTACTTCGAAACCCTAGGTCTCGCGGATCATCAGCAAGGCAAGTAACACTTTGATCATACCGTTTCTACAACCCATGTTTTATTGCATTAGATCAATCCTCTCACATTGCATGATTAGGATCTAATTAAATTGTGGGATGGGAAGTAGATGAGGTAGTACCTATTACCTGTATTATTATGAAACCCTTGGGAGTTACTTCTATGTTTGCTTATTATGCCATCCTATGCTAGTAGACGTGGATTGGGTGAGTGATATCCATGACAGATGTGAGTATTGTTAATTAATGGTTTATCTAAGGTGGCAACTTAAACACACATCTGGGTGGATTGAGGCACCTGATGTCTATCAGGACTTGCCTGTTTTTTTTGGACCGTCACCCAGGCTCAAAGGGATCATAAGATCTTTCATGCTAGAAACTTCCGTGTGCAGCCACAAGCCATTATGGGCTCTGGCATAGTTGACTAAGTTGTGCGAACTCTTACGGGTTAGGCTAGCAGATGTTAGGGGAAGTAGTGTATCCGGTCTACCATGTAAGGTGCTAGCGCTTCTGAGACTATGTCTCGGTCATCCGTTTCTCAAACACCATGTAGTGCGAGAAACCAAACGGAGGCGATCGAGTCTTGTGGGGAAAAGTGCGCAAACCTCTGCAGAGTGCACAAACTAATCATGATTAGCCATGTCCCCGGTTATGGACAACTTGAGTATCTAGTACTTGAATATCATGTGAATCTCATCATGTTACTTCTAATTAATGTTGTTGGGTTTTAATTGTTCACTTAATTGGGATCAGAATGCTGTCAACCATTCTCGATGTTTCACAACCACCATGATAGTTAAATAAATTTATTCCTTTGCAGTAGGGAAAAACTGGCTTTACGCAAAACTGTAACCATAGAGCTTTCCACCAGCCACATATGCATATAGTATAGCTGTTTCATTCCATTACTCTCTATGTGTTACATTGCCAGCATATTCCATGTGCTGACCTGTTTTCGGGCTGCAACTTCTCATGTTGCAGACTTTTCAGACGACGACTAAGGAGCTTTTAGGTCGTGGCCCTATACTCAGTGATGCCGTTGGAGTTGATGGACCCATTTATCTTCCGAGTCTTCCGCTGTTATCTTTATTAGATGGCCTTAAGCCATACTTATTGTAATAAGTTCTCTTTGAGACAAAGATGTAATAAGTGTGTGATTGCCACTCTGCTATAAATCCTTCAATGTACTGTGTGGTGTCAGCATTACTGATCCAGGGATGACACCTGAGCACAGTAGACTTGATCCATTCGGGTCGGGTCGCCACAGAGATGGTATCAGAGCACACCCTGACTCTAGGACACGACCACTAAGTTAAAGCCATAGATCACCATTCTCTTCTCATTTTCTAAACTCCTCATCTTTTCTACTCCTTTAGGATGACGAACGCGAAGATTAAGTATGCTCAACCGGATGAAGGCACACCATTTGGATTTCACCTGAAGGAAGTCACCAAGTACCTGAACATTGGATTACCAAGCTTCACGGGAACCTTCAACGCCACTCTGCCTGAAGAGGAGCGCTGGAAGATTCAAGCTCACGTTCCGGGAAGAACATTCGCACCGATCACGAAGCCCATAGATAGTGTTTTCAATGCACCAACCTGGAGTCTGGGAAGGAGCATGGCAGCTCATATCACCATGGGACGCATTGGAGAAGTTTATCAAGAAGACCTCAAGGACACTATCTACCAGATTTGCGGACGCCGGGATGAACAATGGGAGTTAGTCAGCATCAAGAAGGATAGATCCATTGCATCTTTCATCCAGGAGTTAAACCAGCACATTCGACGCCACGAGAACCAGATGTGCAATGATATGATAGAATTGAAGAATGCGAAGGCAAGGATCATCGAGCTAGAAGGAGAACTGAAGTCTACACGCAAGGGCTACATGGACGAGATCGTAGCTCTAGCAAGACACAATGGCGATCTTAAGCAGGAGATTGAAGAACTCAAGAGGAAGTTAGCATCCAAAGAGGAAGACGAGTACGTCGGATGTCCGGACAACTACAACATCATCGACAACACCGATTCGGATCCAAGTGAACCCGACTTTGAAGACAAAGCTGGAGCAGATATCATGGAGTCTTCCACCGGTTCAAATTTCTAGATGACCACCAGATAGTAGTAGAATTTCCCCATGTAAACACAATAGTTCGAGCCCTTTTGCGATAGTTTTAGACCGATTGTAAGCCCTTGTTTGATTGAATGAAGTGATTTTGTGTGCATTTGCTCATGTGCATTGGGGTAGTGTTTTCCCTTTAGACCTCACTCTATTCTTAATTCTCGTCTTTTCTAAACCCTCAGATGCCTCCGAGACGTGACAATGGATTCCCACCGGAGCTCACTCAGTTGATCCAGCAGCAGAATCAATTGATGCAGATGTTAGTCCAGAACCAACAGAACAACAACAACAACCCACCACCACCACCACCTGTTGACCACTTAGCCCGTTTCCTTAGGCTGAATCCGCCGGTGTTTTCCAGTAGCACCGAGCCAATAGTAGAAGACAATTGGCTCCGCGAGATAGGAAGGGAGTTGACCACCGCAGGATGCACAGATGGTGAGAAAGTGAAGTTTGCCGCTCACCAGCTTGACGGACCCGCGGCAGCATGGTGGGAGAATTTCACAGCCACTTACCCAGTTGACACTGTCACATGGGATCAGTTTCAGCAAGCTTTCTGCACTGCCCATGTTTCAGCAGGAGCTATGGCCATAAAGAAGCGTGAGTTTCGCAACTTACGCCAAGGAGGAAGGACAGTTGGCCAGTACGTTGACGACTTCAGCAAGTTAGCACGTTATGCCCCAGATGACGTTGCTACGGATGCAGCTAAGCAGGAGAAGTTTCTGGAAGGACTGAATGATGAACTAAGCATGAAGTTGATGGTAGCGAGTTTCAACAACTACCAGGAGTTGGTAGATCATGCCATCATGATTGAAGGAAAGCAACAGCAGATTGAGAACCGTAAGAGGAAGTATGGACAGGGGAAGTATAACTCTGGAGCCCAGCAGAAGCCCCGTTTTGCCCCTAAACCGGGATTTCAGTTTCAGCACACCCATGGAGGAGGTAGCTCGCACAACCATAATGGCCACAAGAATGGTAATGGGAATGGAGGAAGCAACGGCCAGAACCGGACCACCCCATCGACCCCAACCAAGAGAGATCTGAGTCAAGTCACCTGTTTCAAGTGTTCCAAGACCGGACATTATGCCAATGAATGTTCAGAAGGCCAGAATGGAAATGGCAATGGAAGCTCTGGGAAAAAGCCGAACCCTTTCAATAGGGGACAGGTGAACCACGTTAATGTGGAGGAGGTTGAAGATCAGCCTGATGCAGTAATCGGTAAGTTTTTGGTTAAGTCATTTACCGCACTCGTTCTTTTTGATACTGGTGCATCGCATTCATACATATCAAGGGGATTTGTGGAAAAGTATAGCCTGCCCACTAGGATTCTTAAAACACCTATGCTAGTAAGCTCACCAGGAGCAGAATACATGGCCAGACAAGGATGTTTCCAAGTGCCATTAAGTATAGGAAGGCATGTTTTCCCAACGGATTTAATTATTCTGGAATCCCAAGGTCTGGATGTGATTCTTGGTATGGATTGGCTGTCGATGTATGGAGGAAACATCAATTGTGCTAGTAAGACAATTTTGCTTACCACACCAGAAGGAAGAAGGATCAAGTATGTATCCCGGCATGTGCCAAACAGGACACAAGTAAATTGCCTAACAGGAGTTGTGCAAGAAGAAGTACCAGTGGTGAAGGATTTTCCTGATGTATTTCCTGAGGAATTACCAGGCATGCCACCGGATAGAGACATTGAGTTTTTGATTGAGTTATTGCCAGGTACAGGCCCAATATCGAAGCGACCGTACCAAATGCCAGCAAAGGATTTGGTGGAAATTAAGAATCAGATTAAGGAGTTATTGGATAAAGGTTACATTCGCCCAAGTTCTTCACCTTGGGGATCACCCGTACTTCTAGTGGAAAAGAAGGATGGGTCATTAAGGATGGTTGTAGATTATTGGGGATTGAATGAAGTAACCATCAAGAATAAGTACCCACTACCAATGATCAACGATCTGTTTGATCGGTTGCAAGGAGCTAAAGTGTTTTCCAAGATTGATTTGCGATCAGGGTACCATCAATTGAAGATTCGAGAGCATGACATACCTAAGACATCATTCACCACAAGATATGGACTGTATGAGTATACCGTTATGTCATTTGGATTGACTAACGCACCTGCCTATTTTATGAACCTGATGAACAAAGTGTTTATGGAGTTTTTGGATAAGTTCGTCGTAGTGTTCATTGATGACATCCTACTTTATTCAAAGAATGAAGAGGAGCATAAGGAACATTTGCGTTTGGTTTTGGAGAAACTAAGGGAACATCAATTATACGCCAAATTCAGCAAATGTGAGTTTTGGTTGAAGGAGGTTGGATTCCTCGGACACGTTATATCCGGAGAAGGTATAGCAGTTGACCCCACTAAGGTTGAGACCGTAACCGAATGGGAATCACCAACAACAGTTGGAGAGATCCGGAGTTTTCTTGGACTCGCAGGATACTACTGGAGGTTTATTGAGAATTTCTCAAGGATTGCAAAGCCTATGACGGAGTTGTTGAAGAAGGATACTAAGTTCAGATGGACTGAGGAGTGTGAGGCAAGTTTCCAGGAGTTGAAGAACCGTTTGGTTACCTCACCAGTATTGATTTTGCCAGATCAAACCAAGGATTATGAGGTGTATTGCAACGCTTCACGTCGAGGACTTGGAGCAGTGCTTATGCAGGAAGGAAGAGTTGTTTCGTATGCTTCACGGCAACTGAAGCCCCACGAATTGAATTACGCTACGCATGATTTAGAGTTAGCAGCCATAGTGCATGCGTTGAAGACATGGAGACATTTCCTCATCGGAAATCATTGTGAGGTGTACACGGATCACAAGAGTTTGAAGTACATTTTCACGCAGAAGGAGTTGAACCTCCGACAAAGGAGATGGTTGGAGATCATCAAGGATTATGACATGAGATTGCATTACCATCCCGGAAAAGCTAATGTAGTAGCTGACGCATTGAGCCGTAAGAGCCATGTCAATACTCTAATGACGGGGAAAATACCCAAGGAGTTAGCAGAAAACCTTCGTGAGCTATGTTTGGAAATAGTTCCGAGAGGCTATGTAGCAGCATTGGAGATTCAGTCAACATTGATGGATAAGATCAGAGAAGCTCAGAAATCTGACAAGGAGATTGCTGGTATAAAAGAGAAATTGAGCGAAGGAAAAGCAAAGGGATTTCGTGAGGATGAGCACGACACCCTATGGTTTGAAGACCGTGTTTATGTGCCAAATGACCCGGAGATCAGAAAGTTGATTTTGCAAGAGGCACATGATTCACCATATTCGATTCACCCAGGGAATACCAAGATGTATTTGGATTTGAAGGAAACATTCTGGTGGACCGGAATGAAGAAGGATATTGCAGCATATGTAGCAGTTTGTGACGTATGTCAGAGAGTAAAGGCAGAGCATCAGAAGCCAGCAGGATTGTTACAACCATTGCCGATACCCGAATGGAAGTGGGATAAGATAGGCATGGATTTTATCACAGGACTACCCAGGACGAAAGCAGGCTATGACTCGATATGGGTAGTAGTTGATCGTTTGACGAAGGTAGCACATTTTATTCCAGTTAAGACCACTTACACCAGTGCTAAGTTGGCGAATATATACATGACTAGGATCATATGTTTGCATGGAGTTCCGAGGAGTATCGTATCAGATAGATGAACTCAATTTACCTCAAAGTTTTGGAATCAGTTGCATGAAACGTTAGGAACCAGGCTGGAGTTCAGCACAGCTTTTCACCCACAGACAGATGGACAGACCGAGAGAGTCAATCAGATTCTGGAAGATATGCTGAGAGCTTGTCCACTAGATTATGGATCTAGCTGGGACGATAACTTGCCGTATGCGGAGTTTTCGTATAACAACAGTTACCAAACCAGTTTGAAGATGGCACCTTTCGAAGCTTTATATGGAAGGAGGTGCAGGAGACCGTTGTCATGGGACGAAGTTGGTGACCGACAATTCTTTGGACCAGATTTGATTAAGGAGTCTGAACGGAAAGTTAAGTTGATTCGCGATAGGCTCAAGATAGCCCAGTCCAGGCAGAAGAGCTACGCAGATTCTAAACACAAGGAGACCGTTTACGAAACCGGAGACAGAGTTTATCTCCGAGTATCCCCACTTCGAGGAGTTAAGCGCTTTGGAGTTAAAGGGAAGTTAGCACCGCGTTTCGTTGGACCGTATAAGATCTTGCAACGTATGGGAGAAGTCGAAGTTGGAATTACCAAAGGAGCTGTCAGGAGTTCATGATGTATTCCATGTTTCTCAGCTGAAGAAATGTCACGCCGAGATGGCAGAGGTACCGCTAAGAGATACAGTACCGCTCGAAGCGATTCAGTTGAAGGATGACTTAACGTATGAGGAGAAGCCAGTCAAGATTCTCGATTATGCCAGCAGAGTTACCCGCAGCAAGGTTATCAAGTTTTGCAAAGTTCAGTGGAACCACCACTCAGAGGATGAAGCCACCTGGGAAAGAGAAGAAGATTTGCTCAAGGACCACCCTCACCTATTTTCTAGCCAGCCCGAATCTCGAGGGCAAGATTCATCTTAAGGGGGGTAGGTTTGTAACATCCCAAATTTGCAATTTGGAATGTTATACACTAGATCATCATGCATATCATATTTTCATGCATTTTGGTTGATCCTAGAAATTTCACGCAACTCAAGGACCCACGGAGAGAGTTGGAGATTTCGTTATTTTCATATTTGAGAGTTTTCTCGAATTTGAAAAGAGGATCATTTGATTTATTTATTTCATCTTCAATTATTTTCAATATGAAATATGAGAGAGGGAATAATATGACTTTCCCAAAAATTTAGGAAAATGAAGATCTAATGAATAAATCAAATTTTGGTTTTGCCGGAGTTTTTGTTTGCATTTTATTTGGATAGCGAAATGCATGTTTTCAAAAATTGCATTTTTGGTCCGGAGTAAAGTTCATTTTGTTCGACTCATTTTTAGGAGTCGGGGAAAATTTACTTTAGGTTTTTCGGAGTTCGTTTAGTTTCTTTTTCTTTTGTTTTCTGCGCGCGAAAACCAGTTAAAGAAAAGGAGCCTCCCGCCAGGCCAGCCGGGCCAAAGGCCCAGCCAGCCGGCCACCGCCCCAGCCTCCCTGCGCGCATGCGCCAGGCGCTGGCCGCCGCCTCGCCTCGCCCTAGCCGAGTCCGGTTGGACTCTAGGCTAGCCCCCTTTTCCTTGTTTCATTTTCCTTTTCCTTCTCTTTTTCTTGCCCCCTACCCCAAGTCTCCTCACCCCTCACCTATATAAATACACCCCAAACCCCCTCTTCTCCTCACAACAATCCCAAGCCGCTCTCCTCCTAAGCCGCAGCAAGCAGCAGCACGCAGCCCCAAGCCGCCGCCGCCGCCGCATTACGTCGCCGCCGCCGCCTTACACTGCCGTTCGCCGGAGCCCCTCGCCAAGGTTGCCCCACGCCGCGTCTCTTTTTCTTCCCCCAGTTCGGTTTCTCTTCTAAACCATTCCGGTTCTTTTCTAAACCGTTCCGGTTTTCTTTCCGGTTTTTCGTTTCGGTTTTCTTCCGAAACCCTAGATAGGTTTTCCGTTTCTTTTCGGTTTCTTTTCCGAAAAACCCTAGATTGGTTTTCGTTCTTCTTTCGGACCGTTCGTCTTAACGAACGTGATCACCGATCTTGTTCCCGGTTAACGAACGTCCGTTCGTTTAACCGTTCTTCGGTTTCTTTCTCGTCGGATTTATTCCACGTCTTTTCCGTGATCGCGATCTCAGATCCGATCTTCTTTCTAGTCTTTCTTCTCGCTCGTTTATCGGAATCAGGTGATTCAAGCGCCTGGAGTTTTGTTTCGAAACCTTCATTCCGTCTAATCAACTTGAACACGTTTTTGCCCCGGTAAAATTTGAACTAGATTTAACTTGCTAGAACCGAGTTGTTTTCTTCCGCCGTTTGTTTTCTGTTTCTTTGTTCGGTTCGTTCTTTCTTTGCAACCAGAGTTCTTAAGTTGAACTATCTGGTTCGTTCTTTTGTTCGAGTTTTACCTGTGCATTAGATGAGTACTTGTTGTATGCTTGTTGTTTGTCTGCGATAGATCACCCGGATTGCGCCGCCTGTTACTTCGAAACCCTAGGTCTCGCGGATCATCAGCAAGGCAAGTAACACTTTGATCATACCGTTTCTACAACCCATGTTTTATTGCATTAGATCAATCCTCTCACATTGCATTATTAGGATCTAATTAAATTGTGGGATGGGAAGTAGATGAGGTAGTACCTATTACCTGTATTATTATGAAACCCTTGGGAGTTACTTCTACGTTTGCTTATTATGCCATGCTATGCTAGTAGACGTGGATTGGGTGAGTGATATCCATGATAGATGTGAGTATTGTTAATTAATGGTATATCTAAGGTGGCAACTTAAACACACATCTGGGTGGATTGAGGCACCTGATGTCTATCAGGACTTGCCTGTTTCTTTTTGGACCGCCACCCAGGCTCAAAGGGATCATAAGATCTTTCATGCTAGAAACTTCCGTGTGCAGCCACAAGCCATTATGGGCTCTGGCATAGTTGACTAAGTTGTGCGAACTCTTACGGGTAGGCTAGCAGATGTAGGGGAAAGTAGGTGTACCGGTCTACCCACATGTAAGGTGCTAGCGCTTCTGAAAGACTATGTCTCGGTCATCCGTCTTCTCAAACACCATGTAGTGCGAGAAACCAAACGGAGGCGATCGAGTCTTGTGGGGAAAAGTGCGCAAACCTCTGCAGAGTGCACAAACTAATCATGATTAGCCATGTCCCCGGTTATGGACAACTTGAGTATCTAGTACTTGAATATCATGTGAATCTCATCATGTTACTTCTAATTAATGTTGTTGGGTTTTAATTGTTCACTTAATTGGGATCGGAATGCTGTGAACCATTCTCGATGTTTCACAACCACCATGATAGTTAAATAAATTTATTCCTTTGCAGTAGGGAAAAACTGGCTTTACGCAAAACTGTAACCATAGAGCTTTCCACCAGCCATATATGCATATAGTATAGCTGTTTCATTCCATTACTCTCTATGTGTTACATTGCCAGCATATTCCATGTGCTGACCTGTTTTCGGGCTGCAACTTCTCATGTTGCAGACTTTTCAGACGACGACTAAGGTGCTTTTAGGTCGTGGCCCTATACTCAGTGATGCCGTTGGAGTTGATGGACCCATTTATCTTCCGAGTCTTCCGCTGTTATCTTTATTAGATGGCCTTAAGCCATACTTATTGTAATAAGTTCTCTTTGAGACAACGATGTAATAAGTGTGTGATTGCCACTCTGCTATAAATCCTTCAATGTACTGTGTGGTGTCAGCATTACTGATCCAGGGATGACACCCGAGCACAGTAGACTTGATCCATTCGGGTCGGGTCGCCACATGACCGTTGTCGCTCTCTAGCTGGTCGCTTCCCAGTCTTTTGCTAGCCTTCACCTGTACTAAGCGGGAATACTGCTTGTGCATCCAATCCCTTAAACCCCAAAGTTATTCCACTTGAGTCCACTATACCTACCTATATACAGTATCTACCTGCCGTTCCAAGTAAATTTGTATGTGCCAAACTCTAAACCTTCAAATAAATATCCTGTTTTGTATGCTCGAATAGCTCATGTATCAACTAGGGCTGTCTGTATCTTTCATGTTAGGCGGGTTATTCTCAAGAGGAGTGGACTCCGCTCCTCACTCACGAGAAAGTGGCTGGTCACCGGGATGCCCAGTCCCATGCTTTATGCAAACTAAATCAAAATAATTGCAAACAAAACTCCCCCTGGGACTCTTGTTAGTTGTAGGCACTCGTTGTTTCGAGCAAGCCATGGCTTGATGCTTGTTGGTGGAAGGGGGAGTATAAACTTTACCATTCTATTTGGGAACCACTTATAATGTGTGTAGCATGGAAGATACCGCCATCTCTTGGTTGTTATGTTGACAATGAAAGTATACCGCTCAAAATATTATTCATCTCTATTTCAAAACCGAGCTCTGGCACCTCTGCGAAGGGCCTATCTATTTACTTTTATGCTGAGTCATCATCCTCTTATTAAAAAGCATCAGTTGGAGAGCACCGCTGTCATTTGCATTCATTATTGTTAGTTTACATTGAGTATGACTTGACTGGATCTCTTTTACCATGAATTACAATGTCTAGTCAGTCCTTGGTCTTTAAAGGTGCTCTGCATTTATGTTTTGCGGTCTCAGAAAGGGCTAGCGAGATACCATCTTGTTATATCATATTATGATTGTTTTGAGAAAGTGATGTCATCCGAGGTTTATTATTATTGCTCGCTAGTTGATTATGCTATTGATATGAGTAAACTTGAGACCTAAGAGTTATTGCGAATGTGATTAGTTATAATCTTTGCTGAAAACTTGAATGCTGGCTTTACATATTTACAACAACAAGAGCAAACAAAGTTTGTAAAAGTTTTTCTTTATCACTTTCAGTTTGTCAACTGAATTGCTTGAGGACAAGCAAAGGTTTAAGCTTGGGGGAGTTGATACGTCTCCGTCGTATCTACTTTTCGAAACACTTTTGCCCTTGTTTTGGACTCTAACTTGCATGATTTGAATGGAACTAACCCAGACTGATGTTGTTTTCAGCAGAATTACCATGGTGTTATTTATGTGCAGAAACAAACGTTCTCGGAATGACCTGAAACTTCACGGAGCAACTTTTTGGAAAATATAAAAAATACCTACAAAAGATGAAGGCCAGGGGGCCCACCACCTGTCCACGAGGGTGGGGGCGCGCCTGCCCCCCTAGGGCGCGCCCCCCTACCTCGTGGGCCCCCTGGAGCTCCTCCGACTCCAACTCCAACTCTATAAATTGTGTTTCGGGGAGAAAAAAACCAGAGAGAAGAATTCATCGCGTTTTACGATACGGAGCCGTCGCCAAGCCCTAAAACCTCTCGGGAGGGCTGATCCGGAGTCCATTCGGGTCTCCGGAGAGGTGAATCCGTCGCCATCATCATCATCAACCATCCTTCGTCACCAATTTCATGATGCTCGCCGACGTGCGTGAGTAATTCCGTCGTAGGCTTGCTGGACGGTGATGGGTTGGATGGGATCTATCATGTAATCGAGTTAGTTTTGTTAGGGTTTGATCCCTAGTATCCACTATGTTCTGAGATTGATATTGCTATGACTTTGCTATGCTTAATGCTTGTCACTAGGGCCCGAGTGCCATGATTTCAGATCTGAACCTATTATGTTTTCATCAATATATGAGAGTTCTTGATCCTATCTTGCAAGTCTATAGTCACCTATTATGTGTTATGATCCGTTAACCCCGAAGTGACAATAATCGGGATACTTACCGGTGATGACTGTAGTTTGAGGAGTTCATGTATTCACTATGTGTTAATGCTTTGTTCCGGTACTCTATTAAAAGGAGGCCTTAATATCCCTTAGTTTCCATAAGGACCCTGCTGCCACGGGAGGGTAGGACAAAAGATGTCATGCAAGTTCTTTTCCATAAGCACGTATGACTATATTCGGAATACATGCCTACATTACATGGATGAACTGGAGCTAGTTCTGTGTCACCCTAGGTTATGACTGTTACGTGATGAACCGCATCCGGCATAATTCTCCATCACCGATCCATTGCCTACGAGCTTTCCATATATTGTTCTTCACTTATTTACTTTCTCGTTGCTATTGCTATCATCACTACAAAATACCAAAAACATCACTTTTACTACTGTTACCTTTTGCTACTGTTACCACTACTATCATATTACTTTGCTATAGATATTAAGTTCCAGGTGTGGTTGAATTGACAACTCAGCTGCTAATAATTGAGAGTATTCTTTGGCTCCCCTTGTGTTGAATCAATAAATTTGGGTTGAATACTTTACCCTCGAAAACTGTTGCGATCCCCTATACTTGTGGGTTATCAGTGCCAAGTTAAACTCACGCAATGCTCACTATCAAACATCCAGTGAAGATGACTCTGATTGTGATTCCAAACCCAGCTACAAAACACTTGCTAAAATTACAACTAAACAACAAAAAGCTATGGAACATATTCAAAAACTGTTAGACAAAAGCGATGAACCGTTGGACGCGGAAATGACTCAATCTCAGTCCTTAATTGAAGACATAAAAAATCTTCATGTTAAGTATGAGGAACTTGAAAGTCATCATGAAACGATCTGAACAACTCATGAAAAGCTTTCCTATGATTATCTTCAAAGGAAGCAAGAACTTGAGAAATTGAGAGCAATTCATGAAGATCTTCAAAAGGAGAATGAGTCACTTCACGCTCAACAGATCAGTCCCACTCAGGAAGGATTTGAACCACCATGTCTAAAATGCCTTGAGCGTGATAACGCTACTTTTGTTGTTGAATGTTCTACTGTTGCTACTGTTGCAATATCTTCAACTGTTGATGTGGTAACTAACCCCTCTGTTGAGGATGCCACTGCTATTGCTGATGAAAATGCTAGGTTGAAGACATTGCTTGAAACAAGGATGTACAAAAGTCTCAAAGGGAATCAGACACTATGTGATGTCCTCAAAAGGCAGATTTTGAACTGAAACCCTAGGAAAGAGGGTGTTGGGTTCGAAAGGAAAATGAATGCTGATGGCTCTTACTGGAAGCCTGAGCAGTACCCCAAAACCACATGGGTTGCTGCAAAGGAACCTTCAGTGAATCCATCCACCTTATCTAGCTTCACTTGTGCTAACCCTATTATCATTGATGAATCCTTTGATGCAAACTATAAACTGTTTAAGAATCAGAATGGTGAAGTGTTTGCCAGGTATATGGGTACTAACTGCAGGAATGGGCCACCTATGAAGAAAGTTTGGGTGCCCAAAAGGTGTCTGGAGAATCTTCTTGTGAATGTCGTCATGACACCATAAGGGAAGAAGACAAACTCCAGATCACAGGCTTCATATGGTCCAAAGGCTTCATACAGACAGAGGACTACTCTGCTTATTCTAACTACCAGAGTCGCACTAACACAAATGTTTTGCAGGGAAACCATACTCAGGCCTATGAATATGAGTGTGTTTCATCAAACCGCCATGTTCATAAGACCAAGAACTACTCTGCTTATTCTTATGAGTATTATTCACCTCCTGCAAGACTATTTGCTAGGGCTCCAAAGCCAAAATTCTCAGATGCTGCACTTAGACTCATTGCTTCAAAGCCACCCCTGAAGATGTGGGTGGCTACGAAAACTTAACTCTCTTTGCAGGGAAAGGTCTCCAGCCGGAAATCAAAGGCGTCTAAAGCTATTGCTGGGGACCTAAAACATCTTGTGGGGCGCAAGATAAAATGCCCAAATGGTCTTATTATGTATTTTGTTCCTGAGTCGCTTGCTATTCATCCTATCAGTCCTAACCTCGATCTAAGCTTTCATAATCCACTTGCTCGTCAAATGTTTATGCTTCACAATGCTCTTCGTGAAGCCTATCCCCTAACTGCACTGTAGGGTATGACACCAGCTGCTTCAGAATGGATTATTGATAGTGGATGTACTAATCACATGACTGGCGAACGAAGTCTTCTCATGGACTCAACCTTACATCCATTTGACAAGAGTCACATCACATTTGCTGATACTGGTAAAAGCAAGGTATTGGGTCTAGGTAGAGTTGCAATCTCAAAGGATCAACACATGGATAAAGCGATGTTTGTTGAATCCCTTGGTTTCAACTTAATGTCTGTTTCAATGCTTTGTGACTTGAACATGATTGTGATATTTGGAGAATATCGATGCTTTGTTCTAATGGAATCTGACAAGTCTCTAGTCTTTGAAGGGTATCACAAAGATGATTTGTACATGGTAGATTTCTCAGCAGGACCACAGCTTGCCGTATGTCTTCTTGCAAAAGCTTCAGAGTGCTGGCTCTGGCATCAGAGGCTGGGGCATGCTGGCATGAGGAACCTGCATACTCTCGCAAAGAAGAAGCACGTCATAGGCATCGAGGGCGTCAAGTTCAAGAAGGATCACTTGTGCGGTGCCTGCAAAGCTGGAAAGATGACGAGGGCCAAGCATCCCTCGAAGACAATCATGACAACAACTCAACCCTTCGAACTGCTACACATGGACCTTTTCGGCCCTAGTCACTACTCTACTCTAACTACTACTTCTTGTCTCTATGGCTTTGTCCTTGTTGATGATTATTCGTGATATACATGGGTACACATAATCCTCTACAAGACTGAAGTGCAGGATGTCTTCAGACGCTTCGCCAATTGAGCCATGAACAACTATGGCGTCAAGATCAAGCACATCAGAAGTGACAATGGCGCAGAATTCAAGAACACGGCCTCGACACTTATCTTGACACCTTGGGTATCACTCATGAGTTCTCAGCTCCATACACGCCGCAGCAGAATGGCATTGTGGAACGCAAGAACAGAACACTCATTGAGATGGCAAGGACGATGCTTGATGAATACAAGACTCCAAGAAAGTTCTAGCCTGAAGCCATTGATACTGCATGCCATGTCATCAACCGTGTTTATCTTCACAAGCTTCGGAAGAAGAAATCCTATGAACTCCTTACTAAAGAAGCCAAATGTCAGTTACTTCAGAGTATTTGGTGCTAGGTGCTGGATCAAGGATCCACATCACACTTCAAAATTTGCACCGAAAGCACATGAAGGTTTTATGCTTGGTTACGGAAAGGATTCACACTCCTATAGAGTCTTCAACCTCTTTCACTATAAAGTGGTTGAAACTGTTGATGTGCGGTTCGATGAGACTAACGGCTCGCAAAGAGAGCACCTGCCAAATGTGCTAGATGAAATTCCACCTAGTGAATCCATCAAGCTTATGGGAACTGGAGAAATCATACCGTCTGAAGCTCAGGCTGAAGAGGAACTTATCATTTTTGCACCTAATCAACCTGAAGACAATGCTCAAGCTGAAGACAATCCTCCTAATGATGACAATGATCAGCAAGGGCAGAATCTTCGTCTAGTTCATCCTCGTGTTGCAAATGAAGTACAAATTGAGAATATAATTGATAGCATCAATGCACCTAGTCCACTCACTCGTTCAAGGGCAACACAGCTAGCAAATTTTTGTGGGCACTTTGCATTTGTCTCAATATCTGAATCCAAGAAAGTTGTTGAAGCCTTCATGGAACCTAAATGGATTCAAGCTATGCAAGAAGAGCTTCAACAGTTCGAGCTAAACAATGTGTGGGAACTGGTCAAGCGTCCTGATCCTCATAAACACAATATCATAGGCACTAAATGGATATATCGCAACAAGCAAGATGAGCATGGTTAAGTTGTCAGAAAAAAGGCTCATCTCATTGCTCAAGGATACACTCAAGTTGAAGGAATTGACTTCGATGAAACATTTGCTCCCGTGGCTAGGCTTGAGGCCATTCGCATACTGCTAGCCTATGCAAATCATCATAACATCCTCATGTATCAAATGGATGTGAAGAGTGCTTTTCTCAATGGCAAGATTGAAGAAGAAGTGTATGTTGCACAACCACCTGGATTTGAAGATCCAAAACACCCTGATATTGTATACAAGCTCAATAAGGCACTGTATGGCCTCAAACAAGCCCATCGTGCTTGGTATGACACACTCAAAGACTTCCTGAAGAGCAAAGGCTTCAAACCGGGTTCCCTGGATCCCACACTCTTCATGAAGACATATGATGGTGAACTGTTTGTGTGCCAAATATATGTGGATGATATTATCTTCGGGTGCAATAATCAAAAATACAGTGATGAGTTTGGACCCATGATGCAAGAGCAATATCAGATGTCCAAGGTGGGTGAGCTAAAGTTCTTCCTTGGTCTTCAAAGACGGCAGCAAAGAAACGGCATCTTCATATCTCAAGAGAAATATCTCAAAGACTGCCTAAAGAAGTTTGGAATGCAAGACTGCAAAGGTTACACGACGCCAATACCAACCAAAAGTCATTCGGGTCCTGACGCTAATGGTAAAGAGTTCGATCAAAAGGTATACTGTTCCATGATTGGTTCTTTACTTTATTTATGTGCATCTAGGCCAGATATCATGCTTAGTGTTTGCCTGTGTGCCCGATTCCAAGCGGCACCAAAGGAATCGCATCACTTAGTTGTGAAGCGAATTCTTTGATATCTGGCTTACACCCCAACACGAGGATTATTGTATCCAAAGGGCTCAGAGTTTGATCTAGTTGGATTCTTGGATGCTGATTATGCTGGTGACAAGGTGGATCGCAAGTCTACATCATACACATGTCACTTTCTGGGACGATCACTTGTTTGTTGGTCTTCAAAGAAGCAGAACTGTGTATCTCTCTCCACTGCTGAATTTGAATACATTGCTGCTGGATCTTGCTGCGCTCAACTTCTATGGATGAAGCAAACACTCAAAGACTATGGCATCCATCTGAAGCAAGTACCACTCTACTGCGACAATGAAAGCGCCATCAAGATTGCCAATAACCCAATTCAACACTCGAAGACAAAGCACATTCAGATCCGTCATCACTTTCTTAGAGATCATGTCATGAAGGAAGATATTGATATCATCCACGTCAATACTGAAGAGCAACTGGCAGATATCTTCACAAACCCCTTGGATGAGAAAAGGTTTTGCAAGTTGCGGTGTGAGCTAAATATCTTGGAATCCTCAAATGTCCTGTCATCAGGCACACATCCTAACACTTATGCATGTTGATGACTTAGATGTGCAACACACGAAGTAACATATATCTTCAATTAATGAAGACTTACACTCTAAGTGTGAATACATTAACACGGAATTTGACTTCGGAGCACCATGACAATTGTGTGCCGTGTATGGGTCTAATACTTCCTATACGGTGGGTAACGCCACCACCAAACTTTTGCTTGGAGTGTTTTCTGTTGGCGTTACATTTGCAAAATCTTCGCATTTGGTTTGTCTTCAATATTAACATGACTTCATGTTTATATTCACTATATTGATTTGGTCTTATTCGAATATATTCATATATTAGCGTTCTATCCTCTACAACATTCACTTATAGCTATGTCTTCTCATTTGAATCTTTTGAACTAAGTGAATGTGATCGGACCCTAACCTCTCTATGCTCCCGTCTCAAATCTATCTATCAAAATCATATGCATTCTATTGAAACTGTCAAATGTCTTCTCTGCGTGTAGCGACCAGACCTCAAACAGTCTAATCTCTGTGCATTAGTGTCATCCCTGGATCGGTAATGCTGACATGCACAGTACTTGAGGATTTATAACAGAGTAGCAATCACACACTTATTACATCGAATGTCTCAAAAGAGAACTTATTACAATAAATATGGCTTAAGGCCATCTAATACAATAACAGCAGAAGGCTTGGAAGATAAAGTGAGTCCATCAACTCCAATGGCATCACTGAGTGAAAGACCACGACCTAAGGCTCCTTACTCATCGTCTGAAAAGTCTGCAACATGATACGTTGCAGCCCGAAACGGGTCAGCACATGGAATATGCTGGCAGTGTAACACAAGAGAGTAATGAACAGAATAATGCTATCACTACATGCATATATGGCTGGTGGAGGCTGTATGGTTAATAGGTTTTGGTAAAAGCAAATTTTTCCCTACAACAAAGGAATAAATTTTATTTAACTATCATGGTGGTTGTTAAACATTGAGAAGGTTCACCCAACTCAATCCCAATTAAGCATCATCATTAAACCCAATCTAATTATATTAAGAGTGATGAGATCCACATGATAATCCAAGAACTAGATACTCAAGATGTCCATAACTGGGGACACGGCTAACCATGATTAGTTTATACACTCTGCAGAGGTTTGTGCACTTTTCCCCACAAGACTCGATCTCCTCCATTGGATTTCTTGCACTACATAATGTTTGAGAGACGGATAACCGAAACACAGTCTTTCCGAAGAGGTCCCCTTAACCGATAGATAGGCCGGTACACCTACAATCCCCTACATCTGCTAGCCCATCATGGAAAGGTTTCCCACAACTTACTCAACTATGCCAGAGCCCATAATGGCATGTGGCTGCACACGGAAGTTTCTAGCATGAATAATCTTATGATCCCTTTGAGCCTGGGTGGCGGTCCATAGGAAAATCACACGGTACCCCGGGATTTCCAAAAATACAGGCAATCACTGGTTTCCCCAGGTGCCTCAATCCACCCAGATGTGTATTAAAGTTGCCACCTTAAGTTAACCATTAATTAACAACTCACATCTGTCATGGACACTCTTAAACCCAATCCACGTTTACGAGCATAGCATGGCAATATAAGCATAACGTAGAAGTAACTCCCAAGGTTTGATAATAAAACAAGTGAATAGGTACTACCTCATCTACTTCCCAACCCACAATTTATTCAGATCCTAACCATGCAATTGTTTGAGGGTTGATCTAATGCAATAAAACTGGGTAGTGAGGAGGTATGATCAAAGTGTTACTTGCCTTGCTGATGATCCATGAAACCTAGAGACTCGATGTAGCACGTTTCGCACTCCAGGTACTCTATCGCAATCAAACAAGCATACAATAAGCAATCAAGCAAAGGCACGAGTAAAACTCAAATAAGAGATCTAACCAGAAAGTTCAACTTAAGAACTCTGGTTTGCAAAAAGAATCAAATCAAACGGAGCATAGAAACACAAACTGTGAAAGAAACAAGATCCGATTACTAATCTGGACTAAAGTCAAATTTTACAGTACCAAAATCTTGTTCAAGTTGATTTAACGGAAAGAGGGCTTCGAGACGAAACTCTAGGCGCTTGAATCGGCTGATTCTGGTAAACGAGCGAAAAGTTATACTAAAACGAAAATCGGATCAGAAATCACGATCGAAAATAATCGCGGAAAATCCGAGAAAAAGGAAAACTGACGAACAGGCTAACGAACAAACGTTCGCTATCTACGGCTAAACAGTGAAAATTGTTCGTTAAAACAAACGTCCGCTAAATAATTAAAACGAAAAAAACGATCTAAAAATAATAATAATAAATGGAATCTAGGGTTTTCGAAAAAACCTATCGGTTTTCTCGCAAAAACCGAGGCGGCTACCTCGAGTCCGGCGAGACAACGGCGGCGGCGGGGCGGCTCCGGTGCGGCGGGTGGGCGGCGGCGGGTGGCGGCGGGGCGGCTCGACGCGGCTAGGGTTTGGGCGCGGGCGCGGGTGGGCTTCGGCGGCTGGTGGGCTACGGGCGGCAGGGCTGGCGCAGCTTATAAAGCCCCCCGAGCAGAGTCCCGCTCGGCTACGGCCCGGAGTCGGTTTGACTTTTTTAAAATAATTCTAACGTGCATAAAAAGAAAGAAAAGAAGTACTAAACTAACTCCAAAAATCCCGAAATAAATTTTCCCCGTCCTCTAAAAATATGCCGGACAAGGTGAACATTTATTTGGGCCTCAAATGCAATTTTGAAAAACACACATTTTTCCTAATTCAAATAAAATAACGATAAAACTCCGAATAAAAATCTTATTTGATTTTAATATTAAATCTCTAATATTTCTTTATTTTGAGGAAGTCATTTTATCCTCTCTCTTTTTATTTTTATAAAATAAATATTCGAAGATAAAATAATTAAAATCAAACAATCCTCTTTTCAAAATTCGAGAAAACTCGAATATGAAAATAATGAAATCCCCAGCTCTCTCCGTGGGTCCTTGAGTTGCGTAGAATTTCTCGGATCAATCAAAATGCAATAAAATATGATATGCAATTATGATCTAATGTATAACATTCCAAATTGAAAATTTGGGATGTTACAAACCTACCCCCCTTAAGATGAATCTCGCCCTCGAGATTCGGGTTGGCTAGAAAATAGGTGTGGATGGTCTTTGTGTAGATCTTCCTCTCGCTCCCAGGTGGCTTCATCCTCGGTATGGTGGCTCCACTGAACTTTATAGAACTTGATAACTTTGCTGCGTGTAACTCGGCTAGCAAACTCGAGAATCTTGACTTGCTTCTCCTCGTAGGTCAAGTCGATATCCAACTGTATCGCTTTCAGTGGCACTGTATCTCTCAGAGGGATATCAGCCATCTCTGCGTGGCACTTCTTCAACTAAGAAACGTGGAACACATCATGAACTCCTGACAATCCTTCGGGTAATTCCAACTTGTAAGCAACTTCTCCCATACGTTCCAAAACTTTGTATGGTCCCACAAAACGTGGAGCTAACTTTCCCCTAACTCCAAAGCGCTTAACTCCTCGGAGTGGTGATACACGAAGATACACTCTATCTCCAACTTCGTAAGCTATCTCCTTGCATTTAGAATCTGCATAGCTCTTCTTCCTGGACTGGGCTACCTTGAGTCTATCACGAATCAGCTTAACCTTCTCTTCAGATTCTTTAATCAAATCTGGTCCAAACAACTGTCGGTCTCCAACTTCATCCCACAACAACGGTGTTCTGCACCTCCTTCCGTACAATGCTTCGAAAGGGGCCATCTTCAAGCTGGCTTGTGTAACGCCCTCGATGCGGCTATATCTCCCACGTGTCGAAGCACGACTTAGAGGCATAACCGCATTGAAAGAAATGTTGCAAGTGAGGTAATCTTCACACAACCCATGTAATACAATAGGGGAAAAAGATACATAGTTGGCTTACAATCGCCACTTCACACAATTACATGAATAAAGCATTACAACATCCAAATACAATCAAGGTCCGACTACGGAACCAAAATAAAAGAAGAACCCCAAATGCGACAAAGGTCCCCGATCGACCCCAACTAGGCTCCACTACTGATCAACTAGGACTAAAAACAACACAAAGGACAAGATCTTCATCAAGCTCCTCCTAAGCTTGGTTGCGTCATCTGCACGGTCTCATCGGCACCTGCAAACTGGTTTTGGAAGTATCTATGAGTCACGGGGACTCAGCAATCTCGCACCCTCGCGATCAAGACTATTTAAGCTTTAGGTAGGGTAAAAGGTATGAGGTGGAGCTGCAGCAAGCGACTAGCATATATGGTGGCTAACATACGCAAATGAGAGCGAGAAGAGAAGGCAAAAGCACGGTCGATAAACTATGATCAAGAAGTGATCCTAGAACAACCTACGTCAAGCATAACTCCAACAACCGTGTTCACTTCCCGGACTCCGCTGGAAAGAGACCATCATGGTTACACACGCGGTTGATGCATTTTTAATTAAGGTCGACTTGAGGTATTCTACAACCGGACGTTAACTAATTCCATCTGCCCATAACCGCGGGCACGGCTTTTGAAAGTTCAAATCCCTGCAGGGGTGTCCCAACTTAGCCCATGACAAGCTCTCACGGTCAAAGAAGGAATATACCTCCTCTCGAGACATTCCGATCAGACTCAGTATCCCGGTTCTACAAGACATCCTCGACAATGGTAAAACAAGTCCAGCAAAGCCGCCCGATGCGCCGACATCCTGATGGGAGCTGCACATATCTCGTTCTCAGGGCAACACCGGATGAGACATCCTACGAGTAAAACCAGCCCTCAAGTTTCCCCGAGGTGGCCCCGCAGTCTACTCAGTTCGGACCAACACTTAGACAAGCACTGGCCCGGGGGGGATTAAAAAAAGATGACCCTTGGGCTGGCCTAACCCAAGGGAAAAAGAGGCTAGGAGGCGAATGGTAAAACCAAGGTTGGGCCTTGCTGGAGGAGTTTTATTCAAAGCAAACTGTCAAGGGATTCCCATTATAACCCAACCGCGTAAGGAACGCAAAATCCGGGAACATAACACCGATATGACGGAAACTAGGGCGGCAAGAGTGGAACAAAACACCAGGCATAAGGCCGAGCCTTCCACCCTTTACCAAGTATATAGATGAATTAATTAAATAAGAGATATTGTGATATCCCCAACAAGTAAACATGTTCCAACAAGGAACAACATCTCCATGTTCCAACAAGGAACAAACTTCAATCTTCACCTGCAACTAACAACGCTATAAGAGGGGCTGAGCAAAGCGGTAACATAGCCAAACAACGGTTTGCTAGGACAAGATGGGTTAGAGGCTTGGTTCAAAAACATGGGAGGCATGATAAGCAAGTGGTCGGTATCGCAGCATAGGCATAGCAAAAGAGCGAGCATCTAGCAAAGCAAAGATAGTAGTGATTTCGAGGGTATGATCATCTTGCCTGAAATCCCGCAAGGAAGAAGAACGAGTCCATGAAGAAGACAAACGGACGTAGTCGAACGGGTCCTCACAAACGCACTTTAACGGAACCAACCCGAAGAAGCAACACCAGAAAGAAGCAAACAATCATGGTAAACAACCATCACATAATCATGGCATGATGCACAATCAAGTATGATGCATGTCCGGTTTAAGTATGCATGGCATGGCAAAGTGCACAAGCAATCCTACAAATTAAGTGGAGCTCAATATGCATCGGGATGCATATTGACAAAACACCACATCAATTATTTAGTTCTCTCCCGTTTAAGTACACAACAATATTAAATGTTCGTTAACATGGCAAGAGGTGAAGCATAACAAAACTATTCCCATTAAACAGTTTAAATGGGGCCGGATATAACAAACAACAAATCCGGTAAATCCCCATATGCATTAGTAATTTATTGCAACAACAATTTAAACATTTTAATTGTTGTTATCATGATGCGGATGACATGAACAAGTTTATGCAATTTTTTATTAAAAGTTGACAAGAGCATTATAAGGCATTTCTCACTGTGGTGGAAGGAAAAAGGGTGCCACGGAAACGATAACGAAAACGGTGCCATGGCACCGTTCCAGTTCTGGTAACTCGATTGAGATACTGATGCAAAGGAGAAGTGTGCGGATGCGTGCAAAAAATGGTGGGGCGCTCCCGGATTCCGGGTGTCCCACGAGTTGGCGACAAGGAAACGAGTGACAATTTGGACACGGTGCAAACACGAGCATCTCAAACATCGCAAGCATTCGTTCACGGACGTCGTCTCAAGGTTATACCTTCGAAGCATGCAAATAGGACGGTTCGAGTTCGTTGAGGGAAGTAGAGGAAGTAGTCGTTCACGGGTTGTCGAGGGAAGTAGTGGTACTTTTCTGAAGAGGAACTTGATGAACCCAACATCTCCAAGGCGACGTTAGTCGTACACGGCAACGGTAACTTGTAGGGTCGTCCATATCATGGTGCTTAGGTGAAACCGCGAGAAATGGTAGCCGTACATGGTTCATCGAAGAACTTGATGTTTCAGCCTGCAGTCGTTCGAGCGTCCGATGGTAATGGTACTTGGTCGTTTTGAAGAGGTACTTGGGGTCATCCAAACTTGCCGGTCTCGTCATCTCGAAGGGGTACTTGACATTCTTAGAGATTCCGAAGACGACGGTAGATGTACAAACGTTCTCGCGGTAATTGACGGGTACGAGGTCTTCGGACATAGTGGTACATGTCGGTTCGTGTAATCGGTCTTGCCGATCTCGGTAACATAGTTGTACAAGAGCATTGTCGAACTTGTCGAATCCAAACTCTTGGAGGGCCGCCGTGGTACTTGTGGTCTTGGTTGAGACAACACACCGTAGTCGAGCTTGAGATGGTCTTGGCGTGATCCAAGACAGAACATGGCAAAAGGCTCTGCTTGACAGTGTTCGAAGGGACAGAACGAACTGATCGCATGCAACGGCAGCAGGGTTTGCGGACATGGTGCCTAAAGTAGCAGTGGGTTTTCAGGGCCATGGGAAGGCAGGAACAGCATGAGAAAGGTTCGCCTGGAACTGTTGTTCGTGGGATGGAGCTCGAGGCGTGGCAACAGGAGGGACAAGGCGAGCGGGAGGCAAGCAGGCGTGCCGGTGGATGCAGAGGGTCGCCGGGCAACGGAGATATGGCGGCGCGCTGGCAGCAGGAGGCGAATGTGTGTTGAAGGTGCTGCAGCAGCGCAGCAGGGGAGGTCGCACACGAGGTGGACGAGGAGCTGCAGGGGAGCAGCCGAAGATGCGGGGACTTGGCGCGGCGGTGGCTTGCCGAGGCGGATGAGCTCCAGGACGGGCGCGTGGAGCAGAGCAGCAGCGCGGAGCTCGAGGAAGGCCAAGGCAGAGGCGGTAGAGGCAGGGCCGCAGGGAGACTCGCGTGGTGGTGGCGCGAGGGAGCCGGGCGGCGGCCTACAGGAGCCAGCGAGGGGCGACTGCAGGGAGCGGGCGGCGGCCATGGCGCTCGGGAGGCGCTGCGAGGACCGTGATGTCGAGGAGGTCGAGGGAGGTCGAGGGAGTTGAGCGAGGGGATCGGGCTCCTGGCGCTGCGAGCGCGTGCGTGGGTAGCGGTGGCGGAAGAGAAAACAAGGAAGGAGGGTGTTCGAGGAGAAGGGGAGCGTGGGGATGACTCGGGCTCTAGGTTAGGTTTAGGGATTAGGTGGGCTGAGGGAACGGGAGATGGTTGGGCCGGCCTGGGGGGAGGCCCAAGTGGCCAGTGGAATAGGCCGCCTCTCTCTCTCCCTTCTTTCTCTTAATATTTTCTTTATCAGAAAACAAGAGAAGAACAAGAAAGAAAGTGGGGGGGGGGGTTAGAGAACGAAATTGGACTTGTGGATAAATTTCCCGGACTCACAAAAATATGTTAGGTCCGAGAAAATTAGGAAAGACCAAGATTGAAAGAATAAATTCAAATTTCTTTGAATTTAATTCAAAAGGTTTGAACTAGGGTAGGTTCTAGGAGTTTCAAAAAATGTTGAGAATTTTGGTAGAGCTCCGGAAAATGATGAAAGAATAAATGGCAAGGTTCGAGGTCAAGCAGAGAGATAACAAAGGCATGGGGAAATTTGCAAGTGTGTTTTAGGTGATTCCATAAGAATGGATAATTTTATAATTGCTCCACTAATATCGGGAGGATATATTATAAAGAGAAGTCATCCTTCCCTCAATTTAAATGGATCGAAGATCCACACAAATTATTTAGTTGAGATGCAAAAGATTTATGACATGATGCAATGCACATGATGCAAAGATGAATGCAACAAACCAACAACTCACACGACGAAAACCCGGAAACCCTGGAAGGCATCTGAAGCTCCGGCCTTGGGGCGTCACCACACTCCACCACTATGAGAGGATCTCGTCCCGAGATCTAGAATGGCACCGGAGGGAAAACGGAAGAGAAAGAGAAGAGGTAAAACTAAGTTGCTTCTTTGACAAATGAGTGAAACCAAGAAACCTTGAAAAGTTGAACAAATTGAAAGAAAGAATACAACGGAGATGAACGAAATTGAAAACACACCACTACAAAAGAGGAACAAGGGAGAACAGCTTCAGACAGGACTCCGGTTAAATGGATAAGCACGAAAAAAATATGATCTTTGACAAAACAAGATGATGGGTGAAAAGAACAACATCGCAATGCCTCCGGAAGAGAGAAATAGAAGCTAGATCATTGAAATAAAGAATGGAGAAGAAAAGCCAACTTCTGTCACAAAAGAGTTTGAAAAGGCATCCTTAGGATAAGGTTCGGACGGAGTTGTTGGAAAACCAACAACGAAAAAAGGATAAGCTTGATATGGTCTTATGGAATACATCTCAAATTATGAGGTGACAACCTGCCACTCACGGGAAAAGAATTGGATTGATAAGGACAAGGAGACGAGAAGCTTATCGCACCAGAAAGGATAAATGAAGAAATTGGATCATTTATAAGCACCATGGATAGCAACAATCCTCAGGGAAGGCTTTAGGTGGAATATAACCCAGATAACTCCAATGACGAGATTGATGGATTTAAAATACCTCATTCTTAACAACATGTGAATCATGAAACATGAACTCAAATTATCAAGAATGACATAATACCACCTCCAATAATATGGTAGAAAGAATTGCATTCCGGATTGCCAGAAGAAGAAAGCTTGAGCTTCTTAGAAAAGAATCTTGATGAACACTTCGAGAATGAATTAAATCATAGATGAACCATCATGTAGAACCTCCGTGAAGAACTCCGGCAATAAAAGAATGATCCAAAATAATTGAATGACGAAAAGAATAAGATTGAAGCCTTGTAATGATTTAGATGGATCTCCATGGCGATATAATTGAAAGAGGTTGGAACTCTGGGAAGAAAAGATAAGATGAATAATTGAGATCAAGAATTTTGATGAACCTCTGGAATAGGGAATTAATCATTTGGAAGAAACAATAATAAGAATTACATTATGCTTAACCTTCAACAATTTAGATTGATGACAAGCAACGGATTTGGCATACTACTTATTCTCGTAGAAAGGATTAAGATAGATATAGCGCAAACTTGAGAAGGTCTTCAACGAACCACCGGTAGGATTGAAGCAACGAATGAATTGATATGATAAGAAAGAAGAAAAATCTTGAACGAACCACCGTAAGCATTGACAAAGAATGAAGTAAAAGGGATAAATCACTGGAAAGGAATTAGAGAATGAATGAAAATACTTGATGGAAATTAGATCCACGAGAACAAAAGATCATGAGCTGATTAGAGAATATTGAATGATGCACCGGTGAGATTTGGGGAACGAGAGTTGAAAGCTGAGAATGAACAAGTCTTCTGAAATGATGGACTCCGGATAATCAAACTGAAAATACCCTTGAAATGCTCCGGATGGGTGAAAAGAATTCTCACAATCGAATATAATTATGAGAGGATGGCAACAAGGTGGAATCACGAATCTTGAAGAGAATGGAGCAATATATGGAGGAACAAGCCTTCTTCGGTCTTCAAAATCTGAGAATGACGACGAGAAATACCATCATGACTTATTTAGGCACTCTGGAAGAATCAAAACGAAGAGGTTGAGCCAAGGATGAAAAGAATTTGAAAGATCTTGGAGAAAACATAAGACAGATGATGAATCATTCTTACGTCAAATTTGAAATGAATTTAGGATAGCTCCGGGAAAATAAGAAGAGTCAGGTAAGACCCTGGGAAAAGACCTGTGGGCTAGGGCCCACTCAAAAGAAAACACCGTTGAATGATTTGAAAGAGAGATTGCACCGATAGAATTAAATGGCTTGAATGAGATAACATCCTCAAAAGATCTTGAACAACTGCAGCGTGGAAACACGAATCTTCGAGATATCTTGAGCACTCCGGAACAATAGAATAGCGAGAGGTGAATGAATATGAGGAGCATCGGCATGATAGGGTATTTGAAACGAGGAGAAAGATATGATCAAAAACGCTTGAATTTAAACCACCAGAGAAGAAAAAAAAATGAGTAAAGGGTGACGAACTTGAGGCTCCGTTAGAATCTTCATGAGAATCACCGGACACGAACATTGAAAGAAAAGAATGGAGAGACTTCCATCGATACCATGGATACTTGATTAAGGAATCTGAGTCCTTAAGAAGCAAGGGTGGGAGGGAGGGACAACAAAGATAACTTAGGATGGATGAACGAACACCGTTTAGAAAGCTGAGATTGAATCTTGCGGATGTTGAACATGAACGGATCCGCTTGGCAAGAGACACACCGGTTGAAAAGGATTGACATGACAGTCTTGATTATCATGAAGGTTTAGTATTCACATAGGAGTATGAGAACACCGCTTAGGAAAAATATGGAATCAACATTTGACTTCGAAGCAACTCGAATACCACAACTCAAAACCAAAAACAAAGGGTTGGCTTGCAGAATAAGCTGGAACAAACATATGATAGAGATTTCGTCCGAAGTTTTCGTGGTGGGGCCTACACGGGCTCGATCATACAGCACCATCATGTACAAGGCAGTGCACATGACATATGAAGCGTCCCCGAGTCGGCATAGCCAAGGACTCTTTAAGACACAACGAGACCACTGTAAAACCGACCGTGAATAGGCGGACCACTAGACGTCGAACCCCAATTTCATATCATACATCTGTCGAAAAGATATCCTAAGAACTACTTGAATTCCCACTTATAAACTACCGAAATTTTCCAGTTATGCAATCAGGTGTTGGGGATATAGGGGAAGCATAATATCTGACCCAAAACTAACAAATCCTACATCCAGCTGTATCCATCCTTCAACACATAACCAAGAAACCTTCGGAAATCGTCTACCTCAACCTTCTAAAAGCATCCGTTATACAAGTTATGGCAATACTCCTGAACTCCCGCCCCAGTACTGGGTGGCGTCGAGGTTATCTCACCAACGAACTACATAAAAGAGATTTTCGATGTCGGTGTACTAAACTCAGGTATTCCAGAACTGCAACGATAAAATTATGACGACAACACCTCAGAGCTCAACTCCCCGGGACACTTCCACAAAACCCCTGACAGGAGGCACCAAGACAATGTTCTCGTCACAAAACCATCGGAACGATTCCAAGATACCTGCGTGATCCTGAAAAAAAATTTAGTGAAATTTGAGAAGAGAAGAGTCAAAACTCTACGTCACGATGCCTTACCAGAGCGATGAAGGGACTGGAAAGTAAAAAGAATTCCTAAACTCTCCGATATATAATTCCTAAATGACTCAAAACATTTTTCTAGACACAACTCGGCTGCTAAAAATGATCAAGCAATGGGGGCTCCTAAGGTCGGGGAAGGCTCTGATACCAACTTGTAATGCCCTCGATGCGGCTATATCTCCCACGTGTCGAAGCACGACTTAGAGGCATAACCGCATTGAAAGCAATGTCGCAAGTGAGGTAATCTTCACACAACCCATGTAATACAATAGGGGAAAAAGATACATAGTTGGCTTACAATCGCCACTTCACACAATTACATGAATAAAGCATTACAACATCCAAATACAATCAAGGTCCGACTACGGAACCAAAATAAAAGAAGAACCCCAAATGCGACAAAGGTCCCCGATCGACCCCAACTAGGCTCCACTACTGATCAACTAGGACGAAAAACAACACAAAGGACAAGATCTTCATCGAGCTCCTCCTGAGCTTGGTTGCGTCATCTGCACGGTCTCATCGGCACCTGCAAACTGGTTCTGGAAGTATCTGTGAGTCATGGGGACTCAGCAATCTCGCACCCTCGCGATCAAGACTATTTAAGCTTTAGGTAGGGTAAAAGGTATGAGGTGGAGCTACAGCAAGCGACTAGCATATATGGTGGCTAACATATGCAAATGAGAGCGAGAAGAGAAGGCAAAAGCACGGTCGATAAACTATGATCAAGAAGTGATCCTAGAACAACCTACGTCAAGCATAACTCCAACAACCGTGTTCACTTCCCGGACTCCGCCGGAAAGAGACCATCACGGTTACACACGTGGTTGATGCATTTTTAATTAAGGTCGACTTCAGGTTTTCTATAACCGGACATTAACAAATTCCCATTTGCCCATAACCGCGGGCACGGCTTTCGGAAGTTCAAATCCCTGCAGGGGTGTCCCAACTTAGCCCATGACAAGCTCTCACGGTCAACGAAGGAATAGACCTCCTCCCGAGACATTCCGATCAGACTCGGTATCCCGGTTCTACAAGACATCCTCGACAATGGTAAAACAAGTCCAGCAAAGCCGCCCGATGCGCCGACATCCTGATGGGAGTTGCACATATCTCGTTCTCAGGGCAACATCGGATGAGACATCCTACGAGTAAAACCAGCCCTCAAGTTTCCTCGAGGTGGTCCCACAGTCTACTCAGTTCGGACCAACACTTAGAGAAGCACTGGCCCGGGGGGGTTAAAAAAAGATGACCCTTGGGCTGGCCTAAGCCAAGGGAAAAAGAGGCTAGGAGGCGAATGGTAAAACCAAGGTTGGGCCTTGCTGGAGGAGTTTTATTCAAAGTGAACTGTCAAGGGGTTCCCATTATAACCCAATCGCGTAAGGAACACAAAATCCGGGAACATAACACTGATATGACGGAAACTAGGGCGGCAAGAGTGGAACAAAACACCAGGCATAAGGCCGAGCCTTCCACCCTTTACCAAGTATATAGATGCATTAATTAAATAAGAGATATTGTGATATCCCCAACAAGTAAACATGTTCCAACAAGGAACAACATCTCCATGTTCCAACAAGGAACAAACTTCAATCTTCACCTGCAACTAACAACGCTATAAGAGGGGCTGAGCAAAGCGGTAACATAGCCAAACAACGGTTTGCTAGGACAGGGTGGGTTAGAGGCTTGGTTCAACAACATGCGAGGCATGATAAGCAAGTGGTCGGTATCGCAGCATAGGCATAGCAAAAGAGCGAGCATCTAGCAAAGCAAAGATAGTAGTGATTTCAAGGGTATGATCATCTTGCCTGAAATCCCGCAAGGAAGAAAAACGAGTCCATGAAGAAGACAAACAGACGTAGTCGAACGGGTCATCACAAATGCGACATTAACGGAACCAACCCGAAGAAGCAACACCGGAAAGATGCAAACAATCATGGTAAACAACCATCACATAATCATGGCATGATGCACAATCAAGTATGATGCATGTCCGGTTTAAGTACGCATGGCATGGCAAAGCGCACAAGCAATCCTACAAATTAAGTGGAGCTCAATATGCATCGGGATGCATATTGACAAAACACCACATCAATTATTTAGTTCTCTCCCGTTTAAGTACACAACAATATTAAATGTTGGTTAACATGGCAAGAGGTGAAGCATAACAAAACTATTCCCATTAAACAGTTTAAATGGGGCTGGATATAACAAACAACAAATCCAGTAAATCCCCATATGCATTAGTAATTTATTGCAACAACAATTTAAACATTTTAATTGTTGTTATCATGATGCGGGTGACATGAACAAGTTTATGCAATTTTTTATTAAAAGTTGACAAGAGCATTATAAGGCATTTCTCACTGTGGTGGAAGGAAAAAGGGTGCCACGGCAACGATAACAAAAACGGTGCCACGGCAGTGTTCCAGTTCTGGTAACTCGATTGAGATACCAATGCAAAGGAGAAGTGTGCGGATGCGTGCAAAAAATGGTGGGGCGCTCCCGGATTCCGGGTGTCCCATGAGTTGGCGACAAGGAAACGAGTGGCAATTTGGACAAGGTGCAAACACGAGCATCTCAAACATCGCAAGCATTCGTTCACGGACGTCGTCTCAAGGTTATACCTTCGAAGCGTGCAAAAGAGACAGTTCGAGATCGTCGAGGGAAGTAGAGGAAGTAGTCGTTCACGGGTCGTCGAGGGAAGTAGTGGTACTTTTCTGAAGAGGAACTTGATGAACCCAACATCTCCAAGGCGACGGTAGTCGTACACGGCAACGGTAACTTGTAGGGTCGTCCATATCATGGTGCTTAGGTGAAATCGCGAGAAATGGTAGCTGTACATGGTTCATTGAGGAACTTGACGTTTCAGCCTGCAGTCGTTCGAGCGTCCGATGGTAATGGTACTCGGTCGTTTCGAAGAGGTACTTGGGGTCATCCAAACTTGCCGGTCTCGTCATCTCGAAGGGGTACTTGACGTTCTTAGAGATTCCGAAGATGACGGTAGATGTATAAACGTTCTCGCGGTACTTGACGGGTACGAGGTCTTCGGACATAGTGGTACATGTCGGTTCATGTAATCGGTCTTGCCGATCTCGGTAACGTAGTTGTACAAGAGCGTTGTCGAACTTGTCGAATCCAAACTCTTGGAGGGCCGCCATGGTACTTGTGGTCTTGGTTGAGACAACACACCGTAGTCGAGCTTGAGATGGTCTTGGCGTGATCCAAGACAGAACATGGCAAAAGGCTCTGCTTGACAGTGTTCGAAGGGACAGAACGAACTGGTCGCATGCAACGGCAGCAGGGTTTGCGGACATGGTGCCTGAAGTAGCAGTGAGTTTTCAGGGCCATGGGAAGGCAGGAAAAGCAGGAGAAAGGTTCACCTGGAACTGCTGTTCGCGGGATGGAGCTCGAGGCATGGCAACAGGAGGGACAAGGCGAGCAGGAGGCATGCAGGCGTGCCGGTGGATGCAGAGGGTCACCGGGCAACAGAGATATGGCGGCGCGCCGGCAGCAGGAGGCGAAGGCGTGTTGAAGGTGCTGCAGCAGCGCAGCAGGGAAGGTCGCACACGAGGTGGACGAGGAGCTGCAGGGGAGCGGCCGGAGATGCGGGGACTTGGCGCGGCGGCGGCTTGCCGAGGCGGACGAGCTCCAGGTCGGGCGCGTGGAGTAGAGCAGTAGCGCGGAGCTCGAGGAAGGCCAAGGCAGAGGCAGTCGAGGCAGGGGCGCAGGGAGACTCGCGTGGTGGTGGCGCGAGGGAGCCGGGCGGCGGCCTACAGGAGCCAGCAAGGGGCGACTGCAGGGAGCGGGCGGCGGCCATGGCGCTCGGGAGGCGCTGCGAGGACCGTGATGTCGAGGAGGTCGAGGGAGGTCGAGGGATTTGAGAGAGGGGATCGGGCTCCTGGTGCTGCGAGCGCGTGCGTGGGTAGCGGCGGCGGAAGGGAAAACGAGGAAGGAGGGGGTTCAAGGAGAAGGGGAGCGCGTGGGGATGACTCGGGCTCTAGGTTAGGTTTAGGGATTAGGTGGGCTGAGGGAATGGGAGATGGTTGGGCCGGCCTGGGGGGAGGCCCAAGTGGCCAGTGGAGTAGGCCGCCTCTCTCTCTCCCTTCTTTCTCTTAATATTTTCTTTATCAGAAAACAAGAGACGAACAAGAAAGAAAGTGGGGGGGTTAGAGAATGAAGTTGGACTTGCAGATAAATTTCCCGGACTCACAAAAATATGTTAGGTCCGAGAAAATTAGGAAAGACCAAGATTGAAAGAATAAATTCAAATTTCTTTGAATTTAATTCAAAAGATTTGAACTAGGGTAGGTTCTAGGAGTTCCCAAAAATGTTGAGAATTTTGGTAGAGCTCCGGAAAATGATGAAAGAATAAATGGCAAGGTTCGAGGTCAAGCAGCGAGATAACAAAGGCATGGGGAAATTTGCAAGTGTGTTTTAGGTGATTCCATAAGAATGGATAATTTTATAATAGCTCCACTAATATCGGGAGGATATATTATAAAGAGAAGTCATCCTTCCCTCGATTTAAATGGATCGAAGATCCACACAAATTATTTAGTTGAGATGCAAAAGATTTATGACATGATGCAATGCACATGATGCAAAGATGAATGCAACAAACCAACAACTCACACGACGAAAACCCGGAAACCCTAGAAGGCATCTGAAGCTCCGGCCTTGGGGCGTCACAGATTGGTAATTGTTGTTGTAAGAGAACTCTGCGTAAGGCAAATTATTGTCCCAACTAGATCCATAATCTAGCATATAAGCTCTCAACATGTCCTCTAGAATCTGATTGACTCTCTCAGTCTATCCATCCGTCTATGGGTGAAAAGCCGTACTGAACTCTAGCCTGGTTCCCAAAGTTTCATGCAACTGATTCCAAAACTTTGAGGTAAACTGGGTTCCTCTATCTAATACAATTGTCCTCGAAACTCCATGCGAACATACGATCCTGGTCATGTATATCTTTGCCAACTTAGCACTGGTGTAAGTGGTCTTCACTAGGATGAAATGAGCTACTTTCGTCAAACGATCGACTACAACCCATATCGAGTCATAGCCTGAACAAGTCCTGGGTAATCCTGTTATAAAATCCATGCCTAGCTTATCCCACTTCCATTCGGGTATCGGCAATGGTTGCAGCAATCCTGCTGGCTTCTGATGCCCTGCCTTCACTCTCTGAAATACATCACAAACTGCTACATACTCCGCAATATCCTTCTTCATTCCGTTCCACCAGAATCTATCATTTAGATCCAGGTACATCTTGGTATTTCCTGGGTCAATCGAATATGGTGAGTCATGGGCCTCCTGCAAAATCAGCTTCCTGATCTCCAGATCATTTGGTACATATACGCGGTCCTCAAACCATAGGGTATCGTGCTCATCCTCATGAAATCCCTTGGCTTTTCCTTTGCTCATCCTTTCCTTTATCTCGGCAATCTCCTTGTCCGTCTTCTATGCTTCTCTGATCTTATCCATCAAAGTAGACTGAATCTCCAAAGCTGCTACATAACCTCTCGGAACTATCTCCAAACATAGCTCACGAAGGTCTTCTGCTAACTCCTTGGGTAACTCTCCTGCCATGAGTGTATTGACATGATTCTTGCGGCTCAGTGCATCGGCTACTACGTTAGCCTTTCCGGGATGATAGTGTAATCTCATATCGTAATCCTTAATGACTTCCAACCATCTCCTCTGCCTGAGATTCAACTCCTTCTACGTGAAGATATACTTTAAACTCTTGTGATCCGTGTATACCTCGCAATGGTTCCCGATGAGAAAATGTCTCCATGTCTTCAACGCATGTACTACGGCTGCTAACTCCAAATCATGCGTAGCATAATTTAACTCATGGGGTTTAAGTTGTTGTGAGGCATATGAAACAACTCTTCCTTCCTGCATAAGCACTGCTCCAAGTCCTCGACGAGAAGCGTCGCAATACACTTCATAATCTTTGCGTTGATCTGGCAGAATCAACACTGGTGATGTAACCAAATGTTTCTTTAATTCCAAAAAACTAGCCTCACATTCCTCAGTCCATTTGAACTTGGTGTCCTTCTTTAACAACTCTGTCATAGGCTTTGCAATCTCGAGAAATTCTCAATGAATCTCCGGTAGTATCCTGCAAGTCCAAGAAAACTCCGGATTTCTCCAACTGACTTGGGTGACTCCCAATTTGTCATAGTGACAACCTTGGTGGGGTCTACTGCTATTCCTTCTCCGGATATAACATGTCCAAGGAATCCAACTTCCTTCAACCAAAACTCACACTTGCTGAACTTGGCGTATAACTGATGTTCTCTGAGCTTCCCAAGTACTACACGCAAATGCTCCTTATGCTCTTCTTCATTCTTCGAGTAGACCAAAATATCATCAATGAACACCACAACGAACTTATCCAAAAACTCCATAAACACCTTGTTCATCATGTTCATGAAATAGGCAGGTGCGTTAGTCAGGCCAAATGACATAACGGTATACGCGTATAGCCCGTACCTTGTGGTAAAAGTTGTCTTAGGTATATCCTTCTCTCGAATCTTCAACTGGTGGTACCCTGATCGCATGTCGATCTTCGAAAACACCTTAGCTCCTTGCATCTGATCAAACAAATCATTGATCATCGGTAGTGGGTACTTGTTCTTGATCGTTACTTCATTCAATCCACGATAATCAACAACCATCCTTAACAATCCATCCTTCTTCTCCACTAGAAGTACTGGTGATCCCCATGGTGACGAACTTGGGCGAATATATCCTTTATCCAGTAACTCCTTAATCTGCTTAATTTCCTCTAAATCCTGTGCGGGCATCCTGTACGGTCTCTTAAATATTGGCACTGTGCCTAGCAAAAGCTCAATCAAAAACTCGATGTCTCTATCCGGTGGCATGCCTAGCAACTCTTCTGGAAATACATCCGGGAAATCCTTCACCACTGGTACTTCCTCCTGTACATCTCCTGTTAAGGAATTTACTTGAGTCCTAATCGGCACATGCCGGGATACATACTTGATCCTTATTCCTTCTAGGGTGGTGAGAAAAATCAACTTACTAGCGCAATCGATGTTTCCTCCATACATTGATAGCCAATCCATACCCAGAATCACATCCATACCTTGCGACTCCAGAATTATCAGATCCGAGGGAAAAACGTGCCTACCTATGGCCAACGGTATCTGAAAACATCCTTGGCTTGCCATATACTCTGCTCCTGGCGAGCTCACTAACATAGGTGTACTAAGAACTTTGGTGGGCAGTTTATACTTATCCACAAATCCCATTGATATGTATGAATGCGATGCGCCAGTATCGAAAAGTACGACTGCAGTAAAAGACTTAACCAAAAACTTACATATTACTGCATCTGGCTGGGCTTCAATCTCCTCCACGTTAACGTGGTTCACTTGTCCCCTGTTGAAAAGGTTGGGCTTCTTCCCAGAGCTTCTATTGCTATTTTCGTTCTTAGCTTCAGGACATTCATTGGCGTAATGTCCGGTCTTCTGGCACTTGTAGCAAGTAACGTGGCTTAGATCTTTCTTGGCAGGCGTTGATGGGTTGGAACGGTTCTGTCTGTTTCTTCCTCCATTACCATTCTTGGAGCCAGGATGGTTGTGAGAACTTCCTCCATTGTGAGTGTGGCCTCCATGGTTATGCACAAGTCCTCGCGAGTTCGGGGTGAAACGGGGTCTCTGCTGAGATCCAGAATTATACTTCCCTTGTCCATACTTCCTCTTGCGGTTATCAATCTGCTGCTGCTTCCCTTCAAGCATGAGAGATCTATCTACCAACGGTTGGTAGTTATTAAAGGTTGCTACCATCAACTGCATGCTCAACTCATCATTCAGTCCTTCCAAAAACTTCTCCTACTTAGCTGCATCCGTAGCAACGTCATTTGGGGCATAACGTGCTAGCTTACTAAAGTCATCCACATACTGGCTAACTGTGCGTCCTCCCTGGCGTAAGTTGCGAAACTCACGCTTCTTTACGGCCATAGCTCCTGCTGATACATGGGCAGTGCGAAAAGCCTGCCGGAACTGATCCCATGTGACAGTGGCTATAGGATAGGTGACAGTGTAATTCTCCCACCATGAGGATGCTGGTCCATCCAATTGGTGCGCGGCAAAACGCACCCTCTCAGCATCTGTGCATACTGCAGTGGTTAACTCCCTTCCAATCCTGCGGAGCCAATCATCTGCCACTATCGGCTCGGTGCTACTGGAAAACAACGGCGGCTGCAACCTCAGAAAACGGGCTAAATTGTCAACTGGGGGTGGTGGTGGTGGGTTGTTGTTGTTGTTCTGTTGGTTCTGGACTAACATCTGCATCAATTGATTCTGCTGTTGGATCAACTGAGTGAGCTCTGGCAGAAAGGTAAATCTGGGGTCACGTCTCGGAGGCATCTGAGGGTTTAGAGGGAAGAGAATAGAATAGAATGAGGTCTATTGAGAAAACACTACCCATATGCACATGAGACAAACACAATCATATCACTCAATCAATCAAGCAAGGGCATGCAATCGGTCTAGAACTATCATTACAAAGTGCTTGGACTATACTATTTACATTGTGGAATACTACTACTGATATGGTGGTCGATTAGAAATATTGTTCAGTCGAAGACTCCATGATATCCGCTCCAGCTTCATCAACATAGTCATCATCACTATCATCAGGGTCCACGTCGGTGTCGTTAATGATGATGTAGTTCTTCGGGCAAGTGGAACCGTCATCTTCTCCTCCTGGAGCGGGGTCTCCCATGAATACTCCTAGCTTCCTTATCAAGTCGTCATTCTTCTCCACTTGTACGACGATTTCCTCCTCATAATCTTCACGAGTAGCCTTGAGTTCTTCCTCCAGCTCTGTGATCCTTGTCATTGCCTTCTTCAAATCTATCATGCATGCGCACATCTGATTCTCCTGGCAACGAATGTGCTGGTTTAACTCCTGGATGAAAGCTGCGGTTGATCTATCCTTCCTGGTGCCGATCATCTCCCATTGCTCATCTCGGCGCCCACAAATCTGGTAGATAGTATCCTTGAGATCCTTGTGGTAAACTTCTCCAATGCGTCCCATGGTGATGTGGGCTGCCATACTCTTTCCTAGACTCCAGGTTGGTGCATCAAAGGAAAACTCTATGGGCCCAGTGACTGGCGTAAATGTCCTTCCTGGAACTTGAACTTGAATCATCCAGCGCTCCTCTTCTAGTAAAGTGGCGTTGTAAGTCCCGGTGAAGCTTGGTATTCCAATGTTCAGGTACCTAGTGACTTCCATCAAGTGGCGTCCAAAAGGTGTGTCTTCATCTGGTTGTACAAACTTGTTCCTGGCGTCTGCCATCCTAAAGAGTAGAAAATGGAGAGGAGTCAGAAATGAGAAGAGAGTAGTGATCTAGGGTTTTGGCTTAGTGGTCGTGTCCTATAGTCAGCATGTGCTCTGATACCATCTCGTAGCGACCAGACCTCAAACAGTCTGATCTCTATGCATTAGTGTCATCCCTGGATCGGCAATGCTGACACGCACAGTACTTGAGGTTTTATAATAGAGTAGCAATCACACACTTATTACATCGAATGTCTCAAAAGAGAACTTATTACAATAAATATGGCTTAAGGCCATCTAATACGATAATAGCGGAAGGCTTGGAAGATAAAGTGAGTCCATCAACTCCAACAGCATCACTGAATAAAAGACCACAACCTAAGGCTCCTTAGTCGTCGTCTGAAAAGTCTGCAACATGATACGTTGCAGCCCGAAACGGGTCAGCACATGGAATATGCTGGCAGTGTAACACAAGAGAGTAATGAATAGAATAATGCTATCACTACATGCATATATGGCTGGTGGAGGCTGTATGGTTAATAGGTTTTGTGAAAAGCCAATTTTTCCCTACAACAAAGGAATAAATTTTATTTAACTATCATGGTGGTTGTTAAACATTGAGAAGGTTCACCCAACTCAATCCCAATTGAGCATCACATTAAACGCAATCAAATTATATTAAGAGTGATGAGATCCACATGATAATCCAAGAACTAGATACTCAAGATGTCCATAACCGGGGACACGGCTAACCATGATTAGTTTATACACTCTGCATAGGTTTGTGCACTTTTCCCCACAAGACTCGATCTCCTTCGTTGGATTTCTCGCACTACATAATGTTTGAGAGATGGATGACCGAGACATAGTCTTTCCGAAGAGGTCCCCTTAACCGATAGATAGGTCGGTACACCTACAATCCCCTACATCTGCTTGCCCATCATGGAAAGGTTTCCCACAAATTACTCAACTATGCTAGAGCCCATAATGGCATGTGGCTGCACACGGAAGTTTCCGGCATGAATAATCTTATGATCCCTTTGAGCCTAGGTGGCGGTCCATAGGAAAATCACATGGTACCCCGGGATTTCCAAAAATACAGGCAATCACTGGTTTCCCCAGGTACCTTAATCCACCCAGATGTGTATTAAAGTTGCCACCTTAAGTTAACCATTAATTAACAACTCACATCTGTCATGGACACTCTCAAACCCAATCCACTTCTACGAGCATAGCATGGTAATATAAGTATAACGTAGAAGTAACTCCCAAGGTTTGATAATAAAACAAGTGAATAGGTACTACCTCATCTACGTGCCAACCCACAATTAATTCAGATCCTAACCATGAAATTGTTTGAGGGTTGATCTAATGCAATAAAACTGGGTAGTAAGGAGGTATGATCAAAGTGTTACTTGCCTTGCTGATGATCCGTGAAACCTAGAGACTCGATGTAGGATGCTTCGCACTCCGGGTACTCTATCACAATCAAACAAGCATACAATAAGCAATCAAGCAAAGGCACGGGTGAAACTCAAATAAGAGATCTAACCAAAAAGTTCAACTTAAGAACTCCGGTTTGCAAAAAGAATCAAATCAAACGGAGCAACGAAACACAAACTGCGAAAGAAACAAGATCCGATTACTAATCTGGACTAAAGTCAAATTTTTATAGTACCAAAATCTTGTTCAAGTTGGTTAAACGGAAAGAGGGCTTCGAGACGAAACTCTAGGTGCTTGAATCGCCTGATTCCGATAAACGAACGAAAAGTTATACTAAAACGAAAATCGGATCAGAAATCATGATCGAAAATAATCGTGGAAAATCCGAGAAAAAGAAAAACTGACGAACAGGCTAACAAACGAATGTTCGCTATCTGCGGCTAAACGGTGAAACCGTTCGTTAACGAACGTCTGCTAAATAACTAAACTGAAAAAAAACGATCTAAAAAACAAAAAACGGAATCTAGGCTTTTCGAAAAAAAAACCTATCGATTTTCTCACGAAAACCGAGGCAGCTACCTCGAGTCCAGCGAGACAACGGTGGCGGGGCAGCTCCGGTGCGGCGGGTCGACGACGGCGGGTGGCGGCGCGGGCGGCGGGGCGGCTCGGCGTGGCTAGGGTTTGGGCACGGGCGCGGGTGGGCTTTGGCGACTGGTGGGCTTCGGGCGGCGGGGCTGGCGCGGCTTATAAAGCCCCCCGAGCGGAGTCCCGCTCGGGTATGGCCCGGAGTCGGTTTGACTTTTTTTTAAATAATTCCGAGTGCAGAAAAAGAAAGAAAAGGAGTACTAAATGGACTCCAAAAATCCCGAAATAAATTTTCCCCGTCCTCTAAAAATATGCCAGACAAGTTGAACATTTATTTGGGCCTAAAATGCAATTTTGAAAAACGCACATTTTTCCTAATTCAAATAAAATAGTGATAAAACTCCGAATAAAAATCTTATTTGATTTTAATATTAAATCTCCAATATTTCTTTATTTTGAGGAATTCATTTTATCCTCTCTCTTTTTATTTTTATAAAAGAAATATTCGAAGAGAAAATAATTAAAATCAAACAATCCTCTTTTCAAAATTCGAGAAAACTCGAATATGAAAATAATGAAATCCCCAACTCTCTCCGTGGGTCCTTGAGTTGCGTAGAATTTCTCGGATCAACCAAAATGCAACAAAATATGATATGCAATGATGATCTAATGTATAACATTCCAAATTGAAAATTTGGGATGTTACACTGCGTCCTTGTCAACAGAAGACAGAGACAAACATTAAATCTGATTTAAATGCTCAATCCTTTTCCCTAAAACCCGGAGAAGCGGGAATGACCACCCGACAATCCAGGCATGCGTGGGAACATGGAACAACCTCCAATGTGTTTCATGTTCGCCACGTGTCCTTCAGATGTGAACCGCCAGGGGCACCTGCGTAATAACGTTGTGCCGCCCATGTCCTTATAAATACATGCCACACCCCAATCATTATCTCTTCTTCCATGTCTCCTTCTCGCACAAACCCTAGCGCCACTGCTAGCTCTCGACGACGCCGGCGAGGAAGCGCTTATCTGCCGCGACCTCACCGACGTCGTCCTCACGCCGGCCGCGGACATCATTTTTTTCGCCGTCGCCGTAGGTGTCGTCCGTCGCCAAGTTAGGGCACGGAAGATTGAACTTCTCGGCCTCATCTTCTACTCCGTCTAGCAGTTCTTCGTGTGGTAAATAAAACCTCTTTTTACAGTCCTTTTGACCCAATAGATTCATCCTTTTCAACCACAAGTGGTTTCTGTCCCTACAAATTTGGATCTATCCTGTTCTGCATCTCATAACATGCCTAGTATATTCACTTATGCTTCACAAAGTAGTTAGATTCCTCACTTGTACTTATTCTTGGATTCGTACAAATTTGGAACAAACTCTCATCATATGATTGAATGTCTTAGCACTATGAGGTCAATGTCTTCTAAACTGATTGATCTTCAAAATTTTCTGAGAATGCATATGACCTCTTCCCCTTTCCTCGCATCTCTAAATGCTATCACAGGTACATGTCCGTGGGAGAATCCCTTGGTTATCATAGTCTGCATTCATTTGTAGAGTTCTTATAGCGTCACATCAATTCTCCCGAAGCCAGTTCCAATCTGACCAGTAGACGGAAGCCTTTGCAAGTTCTGAAGCCATTAAGTCTGAACTTCATGGCAACAGAGAAATCAGTCAAGAAGGGCGGCAGACAGCACCATGGGAACACAGCTAAGGACCTACCACCAGATCTCTATGAGCTATATAAGTCAGATCCAGAAGAGACCTATGGAGAACGCAAGAACCGAATCCAGTGGATTCGAAGATATTGGGCAGAGGAATGGTTCAAGTACAAATTTGTCACTGACGAATATGCTGAAAAGAATGCCATCAAGGGGCCCTGGGGAGATATTATATACAAAGGGCTTCAGCCCAAGTCGAAGCCTGAAGCCATTGCTCAAGGCTTCTACCCCTGCATGGTCCGTGGACTTCAGCCTGCTGATGCCGACCCATCCTCTCTGTTATGGTGTCGTGAAGACAATCTCTTCAAGCGCAACTACCAGTTTGCTAAGAACTCGGCCAAAGAGAACAAGAAGTCGCGGGGATTAGACTTCAACCCCGATCCCTCTGCTCCTCGTGTCGACTGCACACGCGATGCTGAACCTAATATTGTTGGGCCCTTCTACAACCTTGAAGGTCTCATCACTCACATTATGGTTCAAGGGGCAGTCGTGGATCACTCTGCAGATGACGTTGATTCTGACGAAGCGCCTGCACCACTGAAGCCTACGAAGCAGAAGAAACCCAAGGCTTCGAAGCCATCCACTGCACCAAGTGTTTCGCGAGTGAAGCCTCTGGCCACTGCTCCTCCTGCACCAAGTGTGCATTCTGAAGATCTCTCTCGCATCTCCAAGTCTGAGAAGAGGAAGAATCCCATGCAAACTACTGGTCAAGCATTGACCCCAGCTGCCATTCTGAGGAATGAGAATGAAGCCATTGATCTGTCAAGTGACGATGATCTCCGCGGTGATGCTCTTGAGCTGCTAATAAACAGCAAGCAAGAGGTGAAAATATTCAATGATCTTCCCCTCTTTGATGTGAACATCCTGAACAAGTTCATTGACGAGTGGTTTGACAGCCCAAACCTCAGTTTTGATGATCTTCAACTCCCTATTGGCCTCAGCGTCTCCTTCCATGGAGCCATTGCTCTTGAGCTGGCTCTAGCTCAGAGAATTGTTGAACTGAAGCACAAGATTGACTATGAAAAAGCTCAGTTCAAGAAGCACATGGCCCAGCTCAGTGTGACAGATGTCCAAAACTTCAAGCAAATGATGCATGAGCTCAAGGAGGCCTTTCACAAGAAACGTGAAGAAGCTAAAGGTTCTCAAGAGCGCATGAAACACCTGGCTACCAAATGTGTTCAAGCCTACAATGAAGCTGAGAAGCGCAAGGCACTTGGGAGTCTTGGCATCGACCCCAAGATGGCTGCCAAGAAGAAGAAGCCTACTATGGCCCCAGCTGAAGCATCCAGGCGGGAAGAACCTCACATTGTCTTCCCCGCCAGTATGACAGGCGTGAAGCCTAAGGTCCCCACAGTGGCTTTGGAGCTCAAGAAAACAAGGGCAGCCAAAGCCAGAAAGTGCAAAACCAAGAACACCATTAATGAGGCTCCACCAACCAAGAAGAGAAAAACCAAGAAGAAAGATCGGGCTGCTCCCACAAAGCCCCTTGTCGTCGAGCCAATCTCAGTGGCTCGTCCTGCGCCTGAACACCGTGAGCGCCAGTTGATAGTTCATGAGCCTGCTACCACAGAGGCTCCTGAAGCTGAAGAAGATCCAGCTGTTGACCCCACCACAGATGAAGACATTGGTCCCCAAGACAATGTTGAAGATGATGAAGTCCTTCCTCAGATCGATCACAACATGGTATCATCGCCTGTTCTGACGAACAGCGAACTCATCAGCATTGGTCGTCCTTTGACGCCAATTGCTCAAGATGATTCATGGGCTGATCACCCTCAAGACTCCCCCCGTCAAGAATCACCAAGTACTCCCCCACCTCAAGACACCACTCCGGTGCTTGAAGATGATGACTTTGTGGCCCAGCCGACTCCCTCTCCAAAGGTGTCGCCCACATTTCGCAGGCTTCGCAAAGGTCCAAGGCCAAAAGTCACTCTTTCGAGTGTTCTAAAAGGAGAAGAGCACCACCACTCAGTATCGCGCCAAGTGTTTCCTGAAGCCACTCCAACTGCGAACATCTCAGAGTCTAAAGCCAAAGCTGCTGAAGACATTCCGGTTGCATCAGCCGATGAACAAGAAGAACCAAGTCAAGAAGAAGAACGTATTGCTACGCCCCCGTCAAACCAAGAAGTTGTTCTCGAGGAGAACGTGTCCGACTCTCCAGCTACTCAAGTGGAGGTTGAAAATACTGAGGCGGCCACAAACACCAATACTGAAGCCAATGACGTTGTCATGGCCGAAGCAAATGTGGCGCCTAGAGCTAATGTGGCGCCAGAAGTGCATGTGAACCCCGAAGCCATTGTGCAGCTCGAAGCACACGTCAATGCCAATGCTCCTGTGCCTCCTCCAAGGCCTCATAGCATTGAGCTGGCTTTTGACCGCGGCCAACCTGTCATGGTTCGTTGGCCCATTCTGGTAACTCCTCCTGCTCCCGGACCATAATTCGACTATCATGTGGAGCACAGGCCTCACGTGCAGAAGCCAAAGCCTAGGCTGCCAAGGTTTCCCGGTACTGCAACTTCACCAGGATCATTTAATCTGAATGGCTTCAAGGCACACAACACATTCTTTGATAGTGCCAAGAAGCCCTACACAAGGCCAAGAATTTCATCAGATTGATTTTGGAGTTATCAGCAGCGCAGTTACTATTCCTGCATCTTATACAATCAGGGGCGCATTTTCCCTCATATGCGTCTAGACTTCGAAGCCATGGTTGGCCTGCCCTGCCTAGAAGAAGCCCTTGACTGCTTCAGAGATGCTGGCCTTCTACAGTTTGTGCTGCCAAAGAACATTGGAATGAAGAGCTTCTGCTACAATTTTATGCTACCCTCCACATTCGCGGCTACAAGAGGGATCCGAAGACTTGGATCCTTGAGTGGATGATAGGCGATGTACACCATGAAGCTAAAGCCCAAGAAATCATTGAGCTTACTTCCCTGCCCACTCCTGGCGAACATTATGAACCAGGCTGTCAGCTACACCAGAATGCTTTGGAGAGCATCTTCCAGAAGCCTGAGCCTAACATGAGCCAAATGCTGAGCATGATGAAGCCACTGCCCCATGACGCTGACAATCCCAAGGAGTTCTTTGTTGAAGACCTAGAGTATCTGCCCCGCACTATTTACCATATCATTAGGCAAACTCTATGGCTTGTCAAAGGACATTCTCATACAGCGAAGCTTGAAGGAGCAACAAAGACATTGGTTTTCTATATCTTCAATGGCATCAGCTTCAATGCTCAAGACTTCTTCATCAGACAATTGGCTGCATCTGGCTCTGATATCTTTGGTCTGAAGTTCCATGCTCCATGGGTAATGCGCCTCATCAAGCTTCACTCTGCAATCAACTATCAGCCTTCTGTAGGCAATCATCTCATATTCTTGCCAGAGGTTGATCTGTCTGTCGAAGCCATCTACCCAGAGCCTGCCAAAGAGCCTGTTTATCTTCACAATGCTGATCACCAAAGCTTCACACATCCCATTGAAGGAGTTCAGGCCATCACTCATGTTTATCCTTTGGCTGGTAATACACGTGCCCCTCGTACCCAAACTGAAGCCACTGAGAGCACAATTGCCCAAAGGCCTCGGAAGTGATCTCGTGTTCTCAATGACCGAGAGCTTCTAGTCGCCCTGCATCAAAAACAGGATAAGCATCATGACTGGCTCAAGCGTCAAATGCAGAGCCTCTTTGTGGATGTCAATCGCATTCGCAACCTTGCCACCAAGAATGCCTTCGAATGAGATACAAGTTTGATTCCACTCCTCCCCGGAATGCTCACTTGCGTCGGACTCCCTCACTCGAAGACTTTGAATATTCTTCCTCAGCTGCAATAGTTAATGCCAGAGTCATTCATGACCAAGATGATTCTACTTCACCACCTCCAACTTTGGTGCATATCGACACTGCACCAAGTTCTTCTGCACCACCAAACCTCAACGGCGACCCTGCTGCTTCGCCTACTCCTCATGGGAACGAGTAGCAAGCTCTATGTCTTCAAACCTTTTTGGTCATTACTAACAAAAGGGGGAGAAGCATATGAGTTGATAGTCTTCAAGCGGGTCCATAAGGGTGGTTGCTATACTTTTTCTACATTTGGCAAGTGCTTACAACTCTCGCTTTTGATACATTTGGTTCTTTTGAGTTGTAACACTTAAACTTGATGGTCGTCTGCTTCCTTTTCTGTCAACTATGTGATGCGATGATAAATTCCGCACGAAGTCATTTTGCAGACGTCCATTTTTCATTATGCATGTCATTATCTTCGTTATATCTCGTCATGCATGATGAATTGTCTTCATAAGTAGAAGAGGATCTCCGCAAGTACAACCTGCCATGTGCATTTGCATTCAAAAGCAAAATACTTATATGCACATCTTCAGGGGGAGCCCTTTTGCTACTTACGAAGACAATACCTCAATACTTTACAATTTCACATATGTTTATCCCCGTTGAAAACTTCAACCAATTTGTCATCAATCATGAAAAAAGGGGGAGATTGTAAGTGCATCTAGTGCCACCCCTAGTTGGTTTTGGAGTATTGACGACAAACCTGGTTGAGGGACTAATGTGTTTGTGAGAATTGCAGGATAACATAGGTAGTAGTCCCTCATTAATTCGGTTTACCTATCGGAGATGACCCCTAAAAATGTGTGAAGACATTGAAGACAATGGTAGTATGTGAAGATATTCACACTGAAGACTATGACATGAGAATACATCGCATGAAGACTTTGGAGCGCGAAGACATAGTTGTTTCGTAGTTTCATCCTCTTCTTTGTTGAGTCATAGGAACCACCGTACTATTAAGTGAAGGAAATATTCCCTAGAGGCAATAATAAAGTTATTATTTATTTCATTATATCATGATAAATGTTTATTACTCATGCTAGAATTGTATTAACAGGAAACATGATACATGTGTGAATACATAGACAAACAGAGTGTCACTAGTATGCATCTACTTGACTAGCTCGTTGATCAAAGATGGTTATGTTTCCTAGCCATAGGCAAAGAGTTGTCATTTGATTAATGGGATCACATCATTAGGACAATGATGTGATTGACTTGACCCATTCCGTTATCTTAGCACTTGATCGTTTAGTTTGTTGCTATTGCTTTCTTCCTGACTTATACATGTTCCTATGACTATGAGATTATGCAACTCCCGTTTGCCGGAGGAACACTTTGTGTGCTACCAAACGTCACAATGTAACTGGGTGATTATAAAGGTGCTCTACAGGTGTCTCCGAAGGTACTTGTTGGGTTGGCATATTTCGAGATTAGGATTTGTCACTCCGATTATCGGAGAGGTATCTCTGGGCCCACTCGGTAATACACATCACTTAAGCCTTGCGAGCATTGCAACTAATGAGTTAGTTGCGGGATGATGTATTACGGAACGAGTAAAGAGACTTGCCGATAACGAGATTGAACTAGGTATTGAGATACCGACGATCGAATCTCGGGCAAGTAACATACCGATGACAAAGGGAACAACGTAAGTTGTTATGCTGTTTGACTGATAAAGATCTTCGTAGAATATGTAGGAGCCAATATGAGCATCCAGGTTCCGCTATTGTCTATTGACCGGAGACGTGTCTCAGTCATGTCTATATAGTTCTCGAACCCGTAGGGTCCGCACGCTTAAAGTTCAATGACGGTTATATTATGAGTTTATCTGTTTTGATGTACCGAAGGTAGTTCAGAGTCCCGGATGAGATCGGGGACATAACGAGGAGTCTCGAAATGGTCGAGACGTAAATATCGATATATTGGACGACTATATTCGGACATCGGAAAGGTTCTGAGTGATTCGGGTATTTTCGGAGTACCGAGGAGTTACGGGAATTCACCGGGAGAAGTATTGGGCCTTATTGGGCCATACGGAAATAGAGGAGAGAGGCCAAAAGGAAGGAGGCGCGTGCCCCCCTCTGGTCCAAATTGGACAAGGGGTGCAGCCCCTTTTTCCTTCTCCCTCTCCCCTCTTTCCTTCTCTCCTACTCCGGAAAGGAAAGGGGAATCCTACTAGGACTTGGGAGTCCTAGTAGGACTCCCCACACTTGGCGGGCCCCCTCTAGGGCCGGCCTCTCCCTTCCTCCTTTATATACAGGGGCAGGGGGGGCACCTCTAGACACAACAATTGATCCCTTGGATCTCTTAGCCGTGTGCGGTGCCCCCCTCCACCATAATACACCTCGGTCATATCGTAGTGGTGCTTAGGCGAAGCCCTGCGTCGGTAGAACATCATCATCGTCACCATGCCGTCGTGCTGACGGAACTCTCCCTCAAAGCTCGGCTGGATCAGAGTTCGAGGGACGTCATCGAGTTGAACGTGTGCAGAACTCGGAGGTGCCGTGCGTTCGGTACTTGATCGGTCGGATCGTGAAGACGTATGACTACATCAACCGCATTGTGCTAATGCTTCCGCTTTTGGTCTACGAGGGTACGTGGACACACTCTCCCCTCTCGTTGCTATGCATCACCATGATCTTGCGTGTGCGTAGGAAAATTTTGAAATTACTACGTTCCCCAACTGTGGCATCCGAGCCTGGTTTTATGCGTAGATATTATACGCACGAGTAGAACACAAGTGAGTTGTGGGTGATACAAGTCATACTGCTTACCAGCATGTCATACTTTGGTTCGGCGGTATTGTTGGATGAAGCGGCCCGGACCGACATTACCCGTACGCTTACGCGAGACTGGTTCTACCGACGTGCTTTGCACACAGGGGCTTGCGGGTGTCAGTTTCTCCAGCTTTAGTTGAACCGAGTGTGACTACGCCCGGTCCTTGAGAAGGTTAAAACATCACAAACTTGACGAACTATCGTTGTGGTTTTGATGCGTAGGTAAGAACGGTTCTTGCTCAGCCCATAGCAGCCACGTAAAACTTGCAACAACAAAGTAGAGGACGTTTAACTTGTTTTTGCAGGGCATGTTGTGATGTGATATGGTCAAGACGTGATGAGATATAAGTTGTTGTATGAGATGATCATGTTTTGTTGAAGTTATCGGCAACTGGCAAAAGCTTTATGGTTGTTTTCCTATTGCATAAGATGCAAGCGCCAAATAATTGCTTTACTTTATCGCTATGCAATAGCAATAGTTGCAAGAGCAATAGTTGGCGAGACGACCATGTGACGACACATTGATATAGATCAAGATGATGGAGATCATGGTGTCATGCCGGTGATGATGGAGATCATGACGAGGCTTTGGAGATGGAGATCAAAGGCACAAGATAATGATGGCCATATCATGTCACATATTATGATTGCATGTGATGTTTATCTTTTATACATCTTATTTTGCTTAGTTCGGCGGTAGCTTTATAAGATCATCTCTCACTAAATTTCAAGGTATAAGTGTTATCCCTGAGTATGCACTGTTGCAAAAGTTCTTGTGCTGAGACACCACGTGATGATCGGGTGTGATAGGCTCTACGTTCAAATACAACGGGTGCAAAATAGTTGCACACGCGGAATACTCAGGTTAAACTTGACGAGCCTAGCATATGCAGATATGGCCTCGGAACACTGAGACCGAAAGGTCGAGCATGAATCATATAGAAGATATGATCAACATAGTGATGTTCACCATTGAAAACTACTCAATCTCACATGATCATTGGACATGGTATAGTTGATTTGGATCACATGATCACTTAGATGATTAGAGGGATGTCTATCTAAGTGGGAGTTCTTAAGTACTATGATTAATTGAACTTTAATTTATCATGAACTTAGTCCTGGTAGTATTAGCATATCTATGTTGTAGATCAATAGCTCGCGATGTTGCTCCCCGTTTATTGTGTTCCTAGAGAAAAACTATGTTGAAAAATGTTAGTTGCAATGATGCGGATTGGATCCGTGATCTGAGGATTATCCTCATTGCTGCACAGAAGAATTATGTCCTTGATGCACCGCTAGGTGAAAGACCTATTGCAGGAGCAGATGCAGATGTTATGAACATTTGGCTAGCTCAATAAGATGACTACTTGATAGTTTAGTGCACCATCCTTAACGGCTTAGAATCGGGGCTTCAAAGACATTTTGAATTCCATGGAGCATATAAGATGTTCCAAGAGTTGGAATTGGTATTTCATACTCATGCCCGTGTCGAGAGGTATGATACCTCTGACAGTACTTTGCCTACAAGATGGAGGACAATAGCTCAACCAGTGAGCATGTGCTCAGATTGTCTGAGTACTACAATTGCTTGAATCAAGTGGGAGTTAATCTTCCAGATAAGAGAGTAATTGAGAAAGTTCTCTAGTCACTATCACCGAGTTACTAGAACTTAGTGATGAACTACAATATGCAAGGGACGACAAAAGTAATACCCAAGCTCTTCGTGATGCTGAAATCGACGAAGGTAGAAATCAAGAAAAGCATCAAGAGTTGATGGTTGACAAAGACCACTAGTTTCAATAAAAGGGCAAAGGGAAGAAGGGGAACTTCAAGAAGAACGGCAAGCAAGTTGCTGCTCAAGTGAAGAAGCCCAAGTCTGGACCTAAGCCTGAGACTGAGTGCTTCTACTGCAAAGGGACTGGTCACTAGAAGCGGAACTGCCCCAAGTATTTGGCGGATAAGAAGGATGGCGAGGTGAACAAAGGTATATTGGATATACATGCTATTGATGTGTACTTTACTAGTGTTTATAGCAACCCCTCGGTATTTGATACTAGTTCAGTTGTTAAGAGTAGTAACTTGAAACAGGTGTTGCAGAATGAACAGAGACTAGTTAAGGGTGAAGTGACGATGTGTGTTGGAAGTAGTTCCAAGAATGATATGATCATCGTCGCACACTCCCTATACTTTCGGGATTAGTGTTGAACCTAAATAAATGTTATTTGGTGTTTGCGTTGAGCAAGAATATGATTTGATCATGTTTATCGCAATACGGTTATTTATTTAAGTTAGAGAATAATTGTTATTCTGTTTACATGAATAAAACCTTCCATGGTTATACACCCAATAAAATGGTTTGTTGGATCTCGATCGTAGTGATACACATATTCATAATATTGAAGCCAAAAGATGCAAAGTTAATAATGATAGTGCAACTTTTTTGTGGCACTGCCGTTTAGGTCATATTGGTGTAAAGCGCATGAAGAAAATCCATGTTGATGGGCTTTTGGAATCACTTGATTAATGGATCAGTAGATGCTTGCAAACCATGCCTCATGGGCAAAGATGACTAAGACTCCGTTCTCCCGAACAATGGAGTGAGCAACTGACTTATTGGATATAATACATACTGATGTATGAGATCAGATGAGTGTTGAGGCTCGTGGCGGGGATCGTTATTTTTTTACCTTTACAGATGAATTTTGTAGATATGGGTATATCTACTTGAAGAAACATATGTCTGAAACATTTGAAAAGTTCAAAGAATTTCAGAGTGAAGTGAAAAATCATCATAACAAGAAAATAAAGTTTCTACGATCTGATCGTGGAGGAGAATATTTGAGTTGCGAGTTTGGTCTTCATTTGAAACAATGCGGAATAGTTTCGCAACTCACGCCACCTGGAACACCACAGGGTAATGGTGTGTCCGAACATCGTAACCGTACTTTATTAGATATGGTACAATCTATGATGTCTCTTACCAATTTACCACTATCGTTTTGGGGTTATGTATTAGAGACAGTTGCATTCACGTTAAATAGGGCACCATCTAAATCCGTTGAGACGACACCATATGAACTCTGGTTTGGCAAGAAACCAAAGTTGTCGTTTCTTAAAGTTTGGTGTTGCGATTCTTATGTGAAAAAGTTTCATCCTGATAAGCTCAAACCCAAATCGGAAAAGTGCGTCTTCATAGGATACCCAAAAGTTACTGTTGGTACACCTTCTATCACAGATCCAAAGGCAAGATATTCGTTGCTAAAAATGGATCATTTCTAGAGAAGGGGTTTCTCTCGAAAGAAGTGAGTGGGGGGGAGTAGAACTTGATAAGGTAATTGTACCTTCTCCTGAATTGGAAAGTAGTTCATCACTGAAATCAGTTCCAGTGATGCTTACACCAATTAGTGAGGAAGTTAATGATGATCAAGCTACTACCGAACCTCTGTGACGCCCGGGTAATCAAGCTACAGTGATCCCCCGCTAATGCTGCCACGTCACCTCGGTTACTGATAATAAACTAGCGATAGTTCAAAACCGAAACAAATTTAAAATTTAATTAAAGGATAGAACAAAAGTTTTCAAATGTTAAAACCAAAATGTTCGGGTTGTGACAAATATTGCATAGGTAATTACAGTGAAGAACCCATAATTAAGTAAAATATTTAAATGCACTATAGTTGGTAAAACAACGGCAAAACAATTATTTAAATGCTTTTAAATACTAAACAAATATTAAACTAGTTCATTGGATCACCAAGTTTGTTGAGGAAGTGGCCTATGTTAAAATGCTAATTTAGGAGTGGGCGTTATATTTTTGTATAAGGATTTGCTAACTAAAATAAATAAAATAGAAAGAAAAAATAAACAAAAAATAAAACAAAATAAAACCCCCCTCTCTCTCCCATGGGCCACGGCTCAACCGGCCACCCACCAGGCTGACCCCCCCAGGCCAATAACCCCCTCCAGGGGCACCGAAACCCTAACCCACCTCCACACGATCCCCACTCCCACCTGTTGCCCCACTTCCCACTCCCCCCCCTCACCCGATCCTGATTCTGGATCGGGGCAACCTCGCATGGCCGTCCCCGACCCGAGCGACCGCGCCGCCCCGCAATCGGTCTGCTTCTTCGTCCTCTCCGCCTCGCCCCCGACACCCTGCCTCTGCCGCGCGCCATCGCCGGACGCCGTCGACGCACGCCGCCCGGATCGCCGCTACCGTGCCACCCATCGTCGGTCGTCCCTGTCCACCTCCTCGCCCCCCCTCCCCCCGCTGCCCAAACCCCTGCAGCACCCCTGTGAGCCACCGCGTCCCCTCCTCACTCGCTCTTTCCCGTCGTTGAGCTTGTGCTCACCCGCACACTCTGCCCCGTCCGGCCGCGTCCTGGGCATCGCCCCGCGCCCGACTGCGCGTGTGGCCGCTGCGCCCGGCCACACCCGTGCCACCTCCCCCTACAGCCGTTGGTTCTGCTGCCCGCCGCCCGGACCACACCCGCTCAACCACTGACGCGCCTCTGCCTCCGCTTGTCGTGACCACCCGCACCGCCCCGCGCCGCCGCGCTCGCCGCTGTGTCACTATTGCTGCTCGCTAGCCTCCGCCCGCACATGCGCTCGTCGCGCCCACGACCTCCTGTGGTCGCGCCCGAAGTTCTGCTCCCCTGCGCCTGCTCCACTCCCTCCGCGCCCTGGCCGCACCCACCTGCGCCCAGCCACGCGTGCGCGCTCCCGTTGTCGCAGCCCACTGCTGCCACCGTCCACCGCGGCGCTCGATCGATGCCGCACGCCCGCGCACCGTGGCGCCCCGACCCCTCTCTGCCCGCTCCCTGTCCGCTAAGCCGCCTGCGCGCCCGCGCGCTCGGCTACTGTCTGCGCCGCTCATCCGCAGCCCCCTCTTGCCGCGCTGCCGTGCCACCCACCACCGCCACGCCCGCGCGCTGCCCTCCTTGCTGCTCCCTTGCCGCCCATTCCCCCTGGACGCAGCCGCCGGTGGTCACCCGCCCCGGGGCCGCCATCGGTCGTGGCCTCATCCCCTTCTGGGCGGGTGCCCGATCGATCCGCCCCCTCTGCGCCCAACGCCCGCTAAGGCCACGGGCCTTTGACAGCTGGGCCCCGCCCCATGTGTCTATGACATGTGGGGTCCAGCCCCCCGCACGTTTATAAAAAAAGATTAAGATTAAAAAAATAATAAATAATTAATTAATTAATTAACGAATTAACTTAATTAATCTTAATTAATTAATTAAAGAATTAATTAAACTAATTAATCCTGATTAGATTAACCTAACCACTAATTAAACTAATTGACCCTGTTTAATTAACCTGCTAATTAAATGTGTCAATGACAAACGGGACCCACCTGTCAGGTTGACCAGGTCAACTACCGACGTCATGATGATGTCAGCAAACACTATTCTAGATAATGTTGCATTAAAATAATTAAATAAATCATAAAAATGATTTAATCCTTTTAAAATTAATATAAAATAAACCGTAGCTCGGATGAAAAAACTTTGTACATGAAAGTTGCTCAGAACAATGAGACGAATCCGGATACGCAATCCGTTCTTCCATCACACATCCCTAGCATAGCAAACACGCAACTTTCCCTCTCTGGTTCATCTGCCCGAAAACGTGAAACAACGGGAATACTTTCCCGGATGTTTCCCCCGTTCGCCGGTATCGCCTATCCCTACGTTAGGTCACCCCTAGCACAACGTATTGACGCGTCTTGCTTTGTGTTACATTTGATTGCTCTGTTATTTATTGTGTTCCCCCTCCGTTACTCCTTTCCGGTAGACTCCAAGATCGCTGCCGATGTCCGTGTGTTCGACAACATCGAAGACGACCCCTCTCTCTTGCCAGAGCAACCAGGCAAGCCCCCCCTTTGATCACCAGATATCGCCTATTCTTCTCTCTACTGCTTGCAATAGAGTAGTGTAGCATGTTACTTCTTTCCGTTATCCTATCCTGATGCATAGCTTGTCCTTGCTACTACTGTTGTTACCTTTACCTGCAATCCTAAATGCTTAGTATAGGATGCTAGTGTTCCATCAGTGGCCCTACACTCTTGTCCGTCTGCCATGCTATACTACTGGGCCGTGATCACTTCGGGAGGTGATCACAGGCATATGATATATACTTATACTGTTACATTATTTATGATACTATTCGGAGATGGGGGCTGAAGGGGCAGGTGGCTCCATCCAGGTAGTGGTGGGTCTGAGTTCCCGACGGCCCCCGACTGTTATCTTGAGGCGGAGCGACAGGGCAGGTTGAGACCACCTAGGAGGGAGGTGGGCCTGGCCCTGGTCGGCGTTCGCGGATACTTAACACGCTTAACGAGATCTTCGTATTTGATCTGAGTCTGGCTACTGGCCTATACGCACTAACCATCTACACGGGGACAGTTATGGGCACTTGACGTCGTGGTATCAGCCGAAGCCTTCGTGACGTCAGCGACTGAGCGGCGCGCGCCGGGTTGGACTGGAACACCTACTCTTGTATAAGGGAGGCTAGGTCTGCTCACCGGCCGCGTACGCAACATGCAGGTGTGCAATGGGCAATGGGCCCAGACCCCTGCGCCATAGGATTTAGACCGGCCTGCTGACCTCTCTGTTGTGCCTAGGTAGGGCTGCGACGTGTTGATCTTCCGAGGCCAGGCATGACCCAGAAAAGTGTGTCCGGACAAAGGGGGTCGAGCGTGTTGGGAAATGTGGTGCAACCCTGCAGGGAAGTAAATCTATTCGAATAGCCGTGATCTTCGGTAACAGGACGACTTGGAGTTGTACCTTGACCTTATGACAACTAGAACTGGATACTTAATAAAACACACCCTTCCAAGTTCCAGATACAACCGGTGGTCGCTCTCTCAGGGCGACGAGGGGAGGATCATCGGTTAGGATTATGCTACACGATGCTACTTGGTGAACTTACCATCTACTCTCTTCTTCTGCTGCAAGATGGAGGTGGCCAGAAGCGTAGTCTTCGATAGGACTAGCTATCCCCCTCTTATTCCGGCATTCTGCAGTTCAGTCCACATATGATAGCCTTATTCCATTAGATGACAATGCACACATATGTAGTGTAGCTCCTTGCTTGTGAGTACTTTGGATGTGTACTCACGGTTGCTTTGCTCCCTCTTTTCCCCCTTTCTATACCCGATTGTTGTGACCAGATGATGGAGCCCAGGAGCCAGACGCCACCGTCGACGACGACTCCTACTACTCGGGAGGTGCCTACTACTACGTGCAGCCCGTTGACGACGACCAGGAGTAGTTTAGGAGGATCCCAGGTGTAAGTGCATCTAGTGCCACCCCTAGTTGGTTTTGGAGTATTGACGACAAACCTAGCTGAGGGACTAATGTGTTTGTGAGAATTGCAGGAAAACACAGGTAGAAGTCCCTCATTGATTCGGTTTTACTACCAGAGATGACCCCTAAAAATGTACGAAGACATTGAAGACAATGGTGGTTTATGAAGATATTCATATTGAAGACAATGACATGAGAAGACTCCCTATGAAGCTTTTGGAACTCGAAGACCTAGATCCTTCCGTAGTTTTATTTCATTCATGTTGTGTCATAGGAACCACCGTACTGTTAAGTGGGGTCGAAGAGAACCAGTCAGAATGACTGAAGTGATGCCTAATTCAAATCCTATGTCTTCGAGCGAAGACTTTGAGAGAAAATCTTGTCCAGAGTCAGACAAGTCAGCTTTACTTGTAGGCCCAAGTAAAGTTGCCGTGTGAGTTCGAAATCCGACCGTTGGTACACGTGTCAGTTCCTTAGTGACCCAGGGTCATTTCGGACAGATCAGGTCGGGTTGCCAAGTGGCTATAAATAGTCCACCCCCCACAACCTTAAATGGTTGGCTGCTCAGATTTCAGTGCACGGCTTTTGTCGTTTGAGAGCAACCCACCTCGAAGCCTTTGAAAGAAAAATTCCCAGTGAGGAGAAAAGCCCTAACCACCCAGAGCCAGAGTAAATTGGGCATCACTTAAGTCTTCGTGTCTGTGTGATTTGAAGACTTATTACACTTGAGGATTGTGCATCCTCCAGACGGTTAGGCGTCGCGTTCTGAGCATCCAAGAGAAATTGTGGATTGCCAGTGAACGAAGTCTGTGAAGGTTTGGGAGTCTACCTTGAAGACTTACCAGAGTGATTGGGCGAGGTCTGTGTGACCTTAGCTCAAGGAGAAAACGGTGAGGACTGGGTGTCTTGGACTAAGTGTCCTTGACTGGGTGTCCGGGACTGTGTGTCCTTTGGTTTAAATACCTAGCCGCTCCAACCAGACGTACAGTTGTCACAGCAACTGGAACTGGTCCAACAAATCATTGTCTTCAACGTGTCACTGGTTTCATCTACACTTCTTTTTCCTTACAGTTATTCATTGTGAAGCCATTGCATGCTTGCTTTATCTTTTGTCTTCACAACATGAATGTATGATCTGTTCGGCTTCATAACTTCTTCCTACCTGATCCTTATTACACTGAAGCTGTTTGTCATTGCGCTTTCACTCTATTGAATACATGACCATGGCTGGCCTAGTGTAATCTAACTTCCGCTGCATAGTAATAGGCATAATCTTCACTGTTTGTCTTCATAACTCTCACGTTTTGAAGACTTTCATAAAAATCGCCTATTCACCCCCCCTCTAGTCGATATAACGCACTTTCAATTGGTATCAGAGCAAGGTGCTCCCTTGTTCTGTGTGATTCGGTTTAACCACCTGGAGTTTTAGCTATGTCGACTGCAGGGATAATCAAAGTCTCCGCTGCTTGTCCCCGTCTTCGATGGAACTGAATATCCCTACTGGAAGAATAAGATGCGCATGCATCTTGAAGCCATTGACGTCGACCTATGGTATGTCGTCGAAAAACGGCGTTCCCAAGGCTGGAGAAGGTGTCACTGCTGCTGATGTCAAGAAGTTCGTTCAACTGGACTCTACTGCCAAGAATATCATCTGTGGTCATCTGACCAAAGGACAGTATGGCCGTGTGAGTGCCTTGAAGACATCCAAACTGGTCTGGGACTTGGCTCTCCAAAGTTAATGAAGGCATATCAACCCAGAGAGATCAGAGAATTAGTGTCCTTCGCAACCTCTTCAACTGCTTCAAGTGAAATGACAATGAGAATGTCCAGCTCACATTTGACCGACTCACTGACATCACAAATGAGCTTCAAGCCCTCGGCGCTACTGAGATCACCAAACATGAAATTGTCAAGACGCTGCTGAGATCACTTGATAGTTCGTTTGACACCCTAGCCCTGATGATTCAAGAACGTCCTGATTTCAAGACACTCGATCCGTCTGACATACTTGAGAGGCTCAACACACATGAGTTTCATCTTTCTGAGAAAAGAGATATCTACGGTCCAAACTATGGGCGAACTCGTGCCTTGAAGGCAAAAGCTGTCTCCCCATCTGAAGAAGAATCTGACAGCAGTTCTGATGATCCTGAAGACATTGGAAGAGAACTTGCAATGCTAGTGAAGAAGTTTCAAAAATTCACCAAGAAGAAAGGCTTCAGAAAATCTTCACGATCAAGCTCAAGGAATGATGAAGCTTCTGCTCATGACTACAAGAAGAAAACATGTCACAAGTGCAAGAAAACTGGACACTTCATCTCTGAGTGTCCACAGTGGGACAATGAGAACAAAAAGAAGAAGAAGAGCAAGGAATATGAATCTGACGACAAGAAGAAGAAGAAATACTCAAAGTCTTCTTCCAAGTCTTCCTCAAAGTCTTCATCACACAAGAAGAGCTCATCTGGCAAGGCACGTGCGTTTGATGCAAGGAAATGGATTCAGAGGGATCCGCATCTGAGGAGGCAGAGGTGGAAGTCTGAGGAGGAGTCTGATTCTGGCATTGCGAGTCTGGCTACAGCATACGTCGCCAAGTCCATCTTCAACACTGAAGTCAATAATTGCATCACCGACACCGACGCAAATGACAGAATGACTCCACTCCTACCTACTGCTTCATGGCACGCTGTGCCAAGGTAAACACACGCACCACTCACTATGAAACATCCAGTGACGATGACTCTGAATGTGATTCAAAACCTAGCTACAAAACACTTGCTAAAGTTGCAATTGAACAACAGAAAGCTATGGAACACATTAAAAAACTGTTAGACAGAAGCGATGATCTGTTGGGTGCTGAAATGACTCGATCTGAATCCTTAATTGAAGACATAAAAAACCTTCACGTTAAGTATCAGGAACTTGAAGATCGTCATGATACTCTCTCAACAACTCATGAAAAGCTTTCCTATGACTATCTTCAAAGGAAGCAAGAACATGAGAAATTGAGGGTGGCTCATGAAGATCTTCAAAAGGAAACGAGTCCACTTCGCGCCGAACAGATCAGTCCCGCTCAGGAAAGATTTGAAAACCCACCATGTCTTAATGCATTGAAGCGTAATAAATGCTCTAATTCTTGTTGCCTTGGATGTTCCACTGCTAACTTACCTGTTCCAATATCTTTCAACTGTTGATGTGGCCACTAACCCCTCTGCTGAGGATACCACTGCTATTGCTGATGAGAATGCTAGGTTGAAGACATTGCTTGAAACAGGGATGTACAAAAGTCTGAAAGGGCATCAAACATTATGTGATGTCCTTAAGAAGCAGATTCTGAACCGAAACCCTAGGAAAGAGGGTGTTGGGTTCGTGAGGAAAATCAATGCAGATGGCTCTTACTGGAAACCTGAGCAGTACCCCAAAACTACATGGGTTGCTGCAAAGGAACTTTCAGCAGATCCATCCAATTTATCTGGCTTCACTTGTGCTAACCCAATTATCATTGATGAATCCTTTGATGCAAACTATAAACTGTTTAAGAATCAGAATGGTGAAGTGTTTGCCAGGTACATTGGTACTAACTGCAGGAATGGACCAGCTATGAAGAAGATCTGGGTTCCGAAAACATGTCTGGAAAATCTTCCTGTGAATGTCTTCATGACACCTCACTTGAAGAAGACAAACCTCGGTCCCAAATGCTTCATACAACAGAGGACTCACCTGAGTCACACTAACGCAAATGTTTTGCAGGGGAAACCATACTCAGGCATATGAATATGAGAGTGGTTCATCGAACCGTCATGTTCATATGACCAAAACTTATTCTGCTTATTCCTATGAGTATTATTGTCCACCTGCTAGACTGTTTGCTAAGGTTTCAAAGCCAAAATTCTCAGATGCTGCACTTAGACTTATAGCTTCTAAGCCACCCTTGAAGATGTGGGTGGTTAAGAAAGCTTAGCTTTTTTTTTGCAGGGAAAGGTCTCCAGCACAAAAACAAAATCGTCTGATGCTATTGCTGGGGACCATAAAAATCTTGTGGGGCGCAAGATAAACTGCCCAAATGGCATCATTATGTACTTCGTTCCTGAATCGCATGCTACTCTCCCCATTAGTCCTAATCTGGATCTAAGTTTTCATAACCCACTGGTTCGTCAAATGTTTATGCTTCACAACACTCTTCGTGAGGCCTATCCCCCTAACTGCACTGTAGGGTACGATACCAGCGACTTCAAAGTCTTCAGAATGGATTATTGACATGTGGGTGTACAAATCACATGACTGGCAGAAGAGCCTTCTTATGGACTCAACTTTACGTCCATCCGACAAGAGCCACATTACATTCTCTGACACTGGTAAAAGTAAGGTATTGGGTCTAGGTAGAGTTGCAATCTCAAAGGATCAACACATGGATAAAGTCATGCTTGTTGAATCCCTGGCTTCAACTTAATGTCTGTCTCAATGCTTTGCGATTTGAATATGATTGTAATGTTTGGCAAATATCGCTGCCTGGTGCTAATGGAATCTGACAAATCTCTAGTGTTTGAAGGGTATAGGAAAGGTGATTTGTATGTGGTAGATTTCTCAGCAGGACCACAACTTGCAGTATGTCTTCTTGCAAAAGCTTCAGAATGCTGGCTTTGGCATCGAAGGCTTGGGCATGCTGGCATGAGGAACCTCCACACCCTTGCGAAGAAAAAGCACGTCATAGGCATCGAGGCGTCAAGTTCAAGAAAGATCACTTATGCGGTGCCTGTGAAGCAGGGAAGATGACAAGGGCAAAACATCCTTCGAAGACAATCATGACTACTACACAACCCTTCGAACTGCTTCACATGGATCTTTTCGGTCCCACTCACTACTCAACTTTTACTACTTCTGCATGCCTCTATGGCTTCGTAATTGTTGATGATTATTCTAGATATACTTGGGTGCACATAATCCTTTACAAGACTGAAGTGCAGGATGTCTTCAGACGCTTCGCAAATCGAGCTATGAACAATTTTGGCGCCAAGATAAAGCACATCAGAAGTGACAATGGCACTGAATTCAAGAACACTGGCCTTGATACATATCTGGATACCTTGGGCATCACACATGAATTCTCAGCTCCATACACGCCACAGCAGAATGGCAGCGTCGAACGCAAGAACAGAACACTCATTGAGATGGCCAGAACAATTGCTAGATGAATACAAGACTCCAAGAAAATTCTGGACTGAAGCCATTGATACTGCATGCCAATACAATCAATCGTGTTTATCTTCACAAGCTTCTGAACAAGACATCCTATGAACTCCTAACTGGCAAGAAGCCAAATGTCAGTTATTTCAGAGTATTTGGCGCAAAATGCTGGATCAAGGACCCACACCACACCTCAAAAGTTTGCACCCCAAAAGGCACATGAAGGGTTCATGCTTGGGATGGGAAGGATTCGCAACTCCTTACAGAGTCTTCAATCTCTTCCACTAACCAAAAGTGGTTGAAACAGTGGATGTGCGGTTTGATGGAAACAATGGATCACAAAAGAGAGCAATTGCCAAATGTGCTAGATGAAGTTCCAGCTAATGATCAATCAGCTTATGGAACTGGAGAATTGTACCTTCTGAGCTCAACCTGAAGAAGAACTTATCATCTCAGCACCTGATCCACATGAAGACATGCTCAGCTGAATATACCTTCAAATGACCACATAGGATCAGCACAGCAAAGTCTTCGCCCACACACCCTCGTTGTTGCAAATGAAGTACAGATTGACAAAATACTTGACAGCATCAATGCACCTGGTCCACTCACTCGTTCAAGGGCAACTCAGCTAACAAACTTCTGTGGGCATTTCGCATTCGTCTCAATATCAGAACTCAAGAAAGTTGAAGAAGCCTTCATGGAACCTGAATGGATTCAAGCTATGCAAGAAGAGCTTCAACAGTTTGAGCTGAATAATGTATGGGAACTGGTTAAGCGTCCTGATCACGGAAGCACAACATTAATAGGCGCACAAAATGGATATACCCGCAACAAGCAAGATGAGCATGGCCAGTTGTCAGAAACAAAGCTCGTCTCGTTGCTCAAGGATATACTCAAGTTGGAGGGCTTGGACTTCGATGAAACATTTGCTCCTGTGGCTAGGCTTGAAGCCATACGCATACTGCTGGCTATGTGAAATCATCATAACATACTTCTATTATCAAATGGATGTGAAGTGCCTTCTCAATGGCAAGATTGAAGAAGAAGTGTATGTTGCACAACCACCTGGCTTTGGAAAATCCAAAACATCCTGATATGGTATACAAGCTCAACAAGGCACTGTATGGCCTCAAACAAGCCCCTCGGGCCTGGTATGACACACTCAAATACTTCCTGAAGAGCAAAGGCTTCATACCTGGTTCTCTCGACCCCACTCTCTTCACGAAGACATATGATGGTGAACTGTTTGTGTGCCAAATATATGTGGATGACATTATCTTCGGCTGCACCAATCAGAAGTACAGTGAAGAGTTTGGATATATGATGCAAGAGCAATATCAATGTCCATGATGGGGGAGCTGAAGTTCTTCCTCGGTCTTCAAATACGGCAACAACGCAACGGCATCTTCATATCTCAAGAGAAATATCTTAAAGAGTGCCTGAAGAAGTTCGGTATGCAAGACTGCAAAGGCTTCACAACACCAATGCCAGCCAAGCATCATCTGGGTCCCGACGACAATGGTAAAGAGTTCGATCAAAAGGTATACCGCTCCATGATTGGGTCTTTGCTTTATTTATGTGCATCTAGGCCAGATATCATGCTTAGTGTTTGCATGTGTGCTCGATTTCAAGCGACACCAAAGGAGTCGCATCACTTAGCTGTGAAGCGAATTCTTCGATATTTGGCTCACACCCCAACTCTAGGATTATGGTATCCAAAGGGCTCAGAGTTTGATTTAGTTGGATTTTCGGATGCTGATTATGCTGGTGACAAAGTTGATCGCAAGTCTACATCAGGCACATGTCACTTTCTGGGACGATCACTTGTATGTTGGTCTTCAAAGAAGCAGAACTGTGTATCACTCTCCACTGCTGAATCTGAATACATTGCTGCTGGATCTTGCTGCGCTCAGCTTCTGTGGATGAAGCAAACACTCAAGGATTATGGCATTCATCTGAAGCAAGTGCCACTTTACTGCGACAACGAAAGCGCCATCAAGATTGCCAACAACCCAGTTCAGCACTCGAAGACAAAGCACATTGAAATTCGTCATCACTTTCTCAGAGATCATGTTGTGAAGGAAGACATTGATATCATACACGTCAACACTGAAGAGCAATTGGCAGATATCTTCACAAAGCCCTTGGATGAGAAGAGATTTTGCAAGTTACGGTGTGAGCTAAATATCTTGGAATCCTCAAATGTCCTGTGATCAGGCACACATCCTAACACTTAAGCATATTGATGACTTAGATGTGCAACACACGAAGTAGCGTATATCTTCAAACAATGAAGACATACATTCTAAGTGTGAATACATTAATGTGGAATTTGACTTCGGAGCGCCACGATAATTGTGCGCCGTGTCTGGGTCTAATACTTCCTATACGGTGGGTAACGCCACCACCAAACGTTCCATTTTGAAGTGTTTCTCTCATGGCGTTACCTCTCAATGTCTTCACAATTGGTTTGGTTTCATTCTCAATATGTCTTCATGTTTATCTTCACTGCGTTGATTATATGGATATATATGTACTGATGTTCTGTCCTCTACAGCATTCACTTATAGCTATGCCTTCTTGATTGAATCTTTTGAACTAAGTGAATGTGATCGGACCCTAACCTCTCTATGCTTTCTATCTCAAACTCTATCTCTCCAAGTCATATGCATTCTGTTGAAACTGTCAAATGTCTTCACTGTGTCCTTGTTAGCTGAAGACATAGTGACAACCATAAAAGTCCGTTTTAATGCTCATTCCTCCACATAAGATTCGGAGAAGAAGGAACGACCGCCCGACAATTTAGGCGTGCATGGGACATGGAACAAATCCCAATCTTCCTCTAACTGGCCACGCGTGCCTCAAATGCGAACCGCCAGGGGTACCTGCGTAATAGCGCAGTGCCGCCTCTATCCCTATAAATACACGATTCACTGCGGTCATTATCTCCTTCTTCCACCCTCGCACGAACCCTAGCGCCACCGCTAGCACTCGACGACGCCGGCGACGAAGCACTTCACTGCCGCAACCTCTCCGACGCTGTTTTCACGCCGACAGCGGACATCGCTCTCTCCGCCGTCGCCGTAGGTGTCTTCCGTCGCCAAGTTAGGGCACGGAGGATCGAACTGCTCGGCCTCAACTCTCACTTCGTCTAGCAGTTCCAAGTGTGGTAAATAAAACCTCTTTTTACAGCCTCTTTTGATCCTACAGTTCAGTCACTTTCTGCCATAAGAAGTTTCTCTTCACACCAGTTAAATCTCTCGCTGCATCTCATAACATGCCTAGTATATTCACTTGTGCTTCATAAAGTAGTTAGATTCCTCACTTGTACTGATCTATGGGTTCGTACAAATCTGGAACCAACTTCTTATCTATAAGTGAATGTCTTCGCATAATGAGGTCAATGTCTTCTAAACCAATTTATCTTCAAAATCTTCTGAAAATGCATATGACCTCTTCCCCTTCCCTCGCACCTTAATGCTGTCACAGGTACATGTCCGTGGGAGAATCCTTTGGTTCTCATAGTCTGCATTCATTTGCAGAGTACTTGCAGCATCACATCAACTCGCCTGAAGCCAGTTCTTGCAAAAGGAAGCCTTTGAAGCCTTTGAACATCTTGAAGCCTTCCAAGTTATTCATGGCTTCAGAAACAGCAGCAAGGAAGGGAGGCAGACAGCGACGTGGTGAAACGTCCAAAGATCTGCCTGATGAATTGGCAGAGATGTACAAAACTGATCCTGAAGAAAGCTATGGTCAGCGCAAGACACGAATCCAATGGATTCGAAGATATTGGGCAGAGCAATGGTTCCACTACCGCTTCGTCACTCAGGAATATGCGGAGAAGTGCGCCATCAAGAGACCGTGGGGAGATGTATTATACAAAAATCTCGTACCCAGGTCCAGAGACGAAGCCATTGCTCAAGGCTTCTATCCATGCATGGTGAGAGGACCACAGCCAGCTGAGGCACATCCGTCATCACTTCTCTGGTGCCGCGATGATAATATCTTCAAGCGCAACTTTCAGTTTGCACAACCGTCAGCGAAGATAAACAAGAAATTTGGGCTTGACTTCAACCCTGGTCCCTCCTCACCAAGGGCAGATGGCACACACAACGCCGATCCCAATATCATCGGGCCGTATGCCAATCTTGCAGGCCTCATCACTCGCATCCTAGTCCAAGGGACTACTGTGAATGACCCTCCAGCAGATACTGAGTCAGATGACGCCCCTGCTGCTCCGAAGCCAAAGCAGAAGAAGCCAAAAGCTCCAAAATCTTCAAAGCCAGCCGCTTCTCCCAAGATCGCAAGAGTGAAGCCTTTAGCAACTGCACCTCCTGAAGCCAGTGTGCAGTCAGAAGGCTTATCACGAGTGTCCAAGCCTCAAGAAGCCAAGAAGCCTCAGCCACACACAGGCAAAGAGCTCACAGCTGCTGACATTCTGCGCTGCGAAGCCATTGATCTCTCAAGCAATGAAGATCTTGGAGATGATGCTCTTGAGCAGCTCATCAAAAGCAAGGAGGAGGCTGAAATCTTCAACAATCTGCCTCTGTTTGATGTCGCCATCATCCACAACTTCATCGATGAATGGTTTGACACACCAGACATAAGCTTCAATGATCTGCAGCTACCCATAGGCCTCAGCGTTGCCTTTCAAGGTGCAATTGCTTCAGAACTTGCAATAGCCCAGCGAATTGTAGAACTGAAGCAGAAAATTGATCATGAAAAGGCTCAGTTCAAGAAGCATGTGGCCAAGCTCAGTGTGCAAGAAGTGAAAAACTTCAAGATCATGTTGCACGAGCTGAAAGAGAACTTCCTGAAGACGTGTGCCGAAGCTCAAGGCTCGCGAGAACGCATGAAGACTTTGGCTGATCGCTGCGTGCAAGCCTACAATGAGGCAGAAAAGCGCAAGGCACTTGGGCGTCCCGGCATTGACCCCAGGATGGCCGCGAAGAAGAAAAAGAAGGCGGCTGTGCCCGAACCTGAAGCGCCAAGGTCAGAACCTGATGCTCCGATTGTCTTCCCCGCTGCAACGACTGGCTCGAAGCCAAAGAGTCGATCAACCGCCTCACAGCACAAGAAGACACGGACTGCAGAGGCTAAAGCTAAGAAGAGAAAACATTCTGAAGCCTCTCCTTCTGAACCCATCATCAAGAAGCGCAAGACCAAGAAATCTCGGGCTGCTCCCACAGAGCCCCTGATAGTTGAACCACTCTGCGTCCGCTATCCTGACGCAGACCGTCAGTTGACAGTGCATGAGCCTGCTTACATAGAGGCTCCGCACGCTGAAGACATTCCAGCTGCCAACCCCAATGCTGCTGAAGACATTGGTCCCCAAGACAATGTGCAAGGTGATGTAGCCCTTCCTCAGCTTGAGACAAGCGAACAGATCAGTATTGGTCGTCCATTGACGCCAATCACACAAAATGCGTCGTGGGCAGATCGCCCACAGGAGGAAGATGAGCCCCAACCCACTGCAACTCCACCAGCGCCTACACTCCATAGGCTTCGCAAAGGGCCAAGGGCTCAGGCTGCTGAAGACATTCCGGCTGCATCAGCCGAAGAGCAAGCAGAAACACCACAAGCTCCAACTCCCCCACACCAACAAGAAGCAGTTCTCAAGGAGAACGTGCCTGAAGCTGAAAATGTTGAGGCTGCCAAAAACAACGCCGAAGCAAATGTGGAGCCCTCCCCAACAACAGCTTCAGAAGACACCGAAGCTCCTGCTCCTGAACATTCTGTGCCTGAGTCTGCTGCCGAACCACAATTCAACTATCATATTGCGCACAGGCCCCAGGTCCAGAAGCCGATCCCGCGACTACCAAGGTTTCCAGGTCCTGCATCAGCTCCTGGTTCCTTCAACATCAACGGCTTCAGGGCAGATAACACGTTTTTCGACCGCTCCAAGAACCCTTATTCAAGGGAACGGATTGTATCAGATAGGTTCTGGAGCCATCAACAGCGCAGCTATTATTCATGCATCCTTTACAACCAAGGCCGCATCTTTCCTCACAAGCGCCTTGAGGTTGAAGCTGTTGCTGGTCTGTCTGGTCTGGAAGAAGCACTAGATTGCTTCAAGCAAGTGGGTTTGCTGCCATTTATCACTGACGAAGAGCACTGGAACGAAGAGCTTCTGCTCCAGTTCTATGCCACTTTGCATATCAAAGGCTATAACAGAGATCTGAAGACATGGATTCTGGAGTGGATGACAGGCAATATCCATCATGAAGCCAATGCTTTCGACCTAATTGAGCTTACCGGCCTTCCCACTCCTGGCGAATTCTTTGAAGAAGGGTGTCAACTCCATGCTGAAGAAATTGAGAGCATATTTCAGCGTCCTGAGCCAGATATGAGTCAGATGCTCTCAATGATGAAGCCACTGCCTCCGAATGCACCCTATCCAACTAGGTTCTTCGTTGAAGACTTAGAGTACTTGCCCAGAACAATATATCATATCATAAGGCGGACTCTATGGCCAGTCAAGGGACACTCTCGATATGCAACGATTGATGGTGCAATGAAGACTCTCATCTTCTGCATTCTTCACGGCAAATGCTTCAATACACAGGATCTCTTCATCCGTCAATTTGCAGCTCTGCTTCAGAACTGTTTGGATTAAAGTTTTATGCTCCTTGGGTTATGAGGCTGATCAAGCTTCACTCTGCAATCTCCTATCAACCCTCAGCCCGCAATCATAGGATATTTTTGCCAGATGTGGACACATCTGCTGAAGCAATATATCCAGAGCCGGCCAAGCAACCACTAAGTCTTCAGAATGCAGAACACCAGAGCTTCACTCAAAATATTGAAGGTGTTGAAGCTCTCTCCCGAGTGTATCCAATGGCTGGCACCACACGTGCCCCTGCATCAACTGAAGCCACCAATAGCACAGCTGCAAAGAGACCCAAGAAGCGTGCTCGTGCACTCAATGACAGAGAGCTTCTTGTGGCTCTTCACCAAAAGCAAGATAGGCATCACGACTGGCTCAAGAGGCAGATGAGAAGCATCATGCAAGAAGTCAATCGCATCAGAAATCTGGCAACCAAGAATGCATTTGTCACACACGAGACCTGTCGCCGCACTTGGAAGGGCCTCACCATGATGTGCCCTGAAGCTGAACTGCATGAGGATGGATTCACAGAGCACTTCAAATTTGACTCCATGCCTCCAAGAAGAGCGGTGATGCGCAGCACACCATCACTTGAAGAGTCAGAGTTCTCTTCTTCTGCTGCCACCATGTCTGCCCAGATTATTGAAGAAGAAGACGATGCGACATCATCTCCACCTGCTTCAACGCGCGTCGAATCTGCACCAAGCTCGTCTGCACCGCCGCCAAACAACTCCACCAACCCTGCTGCGCCTGGGAACGCGTAGAAACCTCTATGTCTTCAAACCTTTTTGGTCATCACTGACAAAAGGGGGAGAAGCATATGATGGTTATAGTCTTCAAGCGGGTCACTATGGGCGGGTGCCTTCATATTTTGCTACATTTTGCTTCGTGCTTACAACTCCCGTTTTTTTTGCTACATTTGCTTCATTGAGTTGTAACACTTAGCCTTGATGGTCGTCTGCTACCTGTTTGTCACTCCGTTTTGCGAAGATAAATTCCGCACTCATCTCATTCTGCAGACGTCCATTATGCATGTCATTATCTTCATATACTTTCACATGCATAGTGGATTGTCATAAGTTGAAGTGGATCTCCACAAGTACAACCTGCCATGTGCATTTGCATTCAAGAAGCAAATTACTTATATGCACATCTTCAGGGGGAGCCCTTGCAACTTATGAAGACAATTCTTTTACAATTTCACAAATTATGTTTCTCGTTGAAAACTTCAACTAGTTTGTCATCAATCACCAAAAAGGGGGAGATTGTAAGTGCATCTAAATGCCACCCCTAGTTGGTTTTGGAGTATTGACGACAAACCTAGCTGAGGGACTAATGTGTTTGTGAGAATTGCAGGAAAACACAGGTAGAAGTCCCTCATTGATTCGGTTTTACTACTAGAGATGACCCCTAAAAATGTACGAAGACATTGAAGACAATGGTGGTTTATGAAGATATTCATATTGAAGACAATGACATGAGAAGACTCCCTATGAAGCTTTTGGAACTCGAAGACCTAGATCCTTATAGTTTTGTTTCATTCATGTTGTGTCATAGGAACCACCGTACTGTTAAGTGGGGTCGAAGAGAACCAGTCAGAATGACTGAAGTGATGCCTAATTCAAATCCTATGTCTTCGAGCGAAGACTTTGAGAGAAAATCTTGTCCAGAGTCAGACAAGTCAGCTTTACTTGTAGCCCAAGTAAAGTTGCCGTGTGAGTTCGAAATTCGACCGTTGGTACACGTGTCAGTTCCTTAGTGACCCAGGGTCATTTCGGATAGATCAGGTCGGGTTGCCAAGTGGCTATAAATAGTCCATCCCCCACAACCATAAACGGTTGGCTGCTCAGATTTCAGTGCACGGCTTTTGTCGTTTGAGAGCAACCCACCTCGAAGCCTTTGAAAGAAAAATTCCCAGTGAGGAGAAAAGCCCTAACCACCCAGAGCCAGAGTAAATTGGTCATCACTTAAGTCTTCGTGTCTGTGTGATTTGAAGACTTATTACACTTGAGGACTGTGCATCCTCCAGACGGTTAGGCGTCGCGTTCTGAGCATCCAAGAGAAATTGTGGATTGTCAGTGAACGAAGTCTGTGAAGGTTTGGGAGTCTACCTTGAAGACTTACCTGAGTGATTGGGCGAGGTCTGTGTGACCTTAGCTCAAGGAGAAAACGGTGAGGACTGGGTGTCTTGGACTAAGTGTCCTTGACTGGGTGTCCGAGACTGTGTGTCCTTTGGTTTAAATACCTAGCCGCTCCAACCAGACGTACAGTTGTCACAGCAACTGGAACTGGTCCAACAAATCATTGTCTTCAACGCGTCGCTGGTTTCATCTTCACTTCCTTTCACTTACAGTTATTCATTGTGAAGCCATTGCATGCTTGCTTTATCTTTTGTCTTCACAACATGAATGTATGATCTGTTCGGCTTCATAACTTCTTCCTACCTGATCCTTATTACACTGAAGCTGTTTGTCATTGCGCTTTCACTCTATTGAACACATGACCATGGCTGGCCTAGTGTAATCTAACTTCCGCTGCATAGTAATAGGCATGATCTTCACTGTTTGTCTTCACAACTCTCACGTTTTGAAGACTTTCATAAAAATCGCCTATTCACCCCCCCTCTAGTCGATATAACGCACTTTCACCAGGCAGGAGACCTGTGCCTCTTTCGATCTGTATCCCAGTTTGTGCTAGCCATCTTATGGCAACTTGTTTACTTATGTCTGTACTCAGATATTGTTGCTTCCGCTGACTCGTCTATGATAGAGCTCTTGTATTCGAGCCCTCTAAGCCCCTGGCTTGTAATATGTTGCTTGTATGACCTATTTTATTTGTAGAGTTGTGTTGTGATATCTTCCTGTGAGTCCCTGATCTTGATCGTACACGTTTGCATGTATGATTAGTGTACGATTGAATCAGGGGCGTCACAACCTCGTAGGTCAACCAGAGTATGTTCCGCACCAGAGTGGTACAGTAATCCTATTCTGGAGTTCATGTTACTTGACCATGACAAACCTACGAACTATGAGGAAGCGATGATGAGCCCAGATTCTGTGAAATGGCTTGAGGCCATGAAATCTAAGATGGGATCCATGTATGAGAACAAAGTGTGGGCTTTGGTTGACTTGCCCGATGATCGGCAAGCCATAGAAAATAAATGGATCTTCAAGAGGAAGACGGACACTGATAGAAGTGTTACTATCTACAAAGCTAGACTTGTCGAAAAAGGTTTTTGACAAAGTTCAAGGTGTTGACTATGATGAGCTTTTCTCACTCTAGCGATGCTTAAGTCTGTTCGAATCATGTTAGCAAATTGCTGCATTTTATGAAATCTGGCAAATGGATAAACAAAACTGCATTCCTTAAAGGATTTATTAAAGAAAGAGTTGTATATGATGCAACCAGAAAGTTTTGTCAATCCTAAAGGTGCTAACAAAATATGCAAGCTCCAGTGATCCATCTATGGACTAGTGCAAGCATCTCGGAGTTGGAATATACGCTTTGATAAGTTGATCAAAGCATATAGTTTTATACAGACTTGTGGTGAAGCCTGTATTTACAAGAAAGTGAGTGGGAGCACTACAGCATTTCTGATAAGTATATGTGAATGACATATTGTTGATCGGAAATAATGTAGAATTATTCTGCAGAGCATAAAGGAGTGTTTGAAAGGAGTTTTTCAAAGAAATACCTCAGTGAATCTGCTTACATATTGAGCATCAAGATCTATAGAGATAGATCGAGACGATTGATAAGTTTTTTCAATGAGTACATACCTTGACAAGATTTTGAAGTAGTTCAAAATGGAACAGTCAAAGAAAGAGTTCTTGCATGTGTTACAAGGTGTGAAATTGAGTAAGACTCGAAGCCCGACCACGGCAGAAGATAGAAAGAGAATGAAAGTCATTCCCTATGCCTCAGCCATAGGTTCTATAAAGTATGTCATGTTGTGTACCAGATCTATTGTATACCCTACACTGTTTTTGGCAAGGGAGTACAATAGTGATCTAGGAGAAGATCACTGGACAATGGTCAAAATTATCCTTAGTGGAATAAGGATATGTTTCTCTATTATGGAGGTGACAAAAGGTTCGTCGTAAAGAGTTACGTCGATTCAAGCTTTGACACCGATCTGGATGAATCTAAGTATCGATCTAGATACATATTGAAAGTGGGAGCAATTAGCTAGAGTAGCTCCATACAGAGCATTGTAGACATAGAAATTTGCGAAATACATACGGATCTGAATGTTGAAGACCCGTAGTCTAAACTTCTCTCACAAGCAAAGCATGATCACTCTTTGGGTGTTAATCACATAGCGATGTGAACTAGATTATAGACTCTAGTAAACCCTTTGGGTATTAGTCACATGGAGATGTGAACAAATCGCATAAAGATGTGAACTAGATTATTGACTCTAGTGCAAGTGGGAGACTGAAAGAAATATGCCCTATAGGCAATAATAAAGTTATTATTTATTTCCTTATATCATGATAAATGTTTATTATTCATGCGAGAATTGTATTAACCGGAAACATGATACATGTGTGAATACATAGACAAACAGAGTGTCACTAGTATGCCTCTACTTAACTAGCTCGTTGATCAAAGATGGTTATGTTTCCTAGCCATACACAAAGAGTTGTCATTTGATTAACGGGATCACATCATTAGGACAATGATGTGATTGACATGACCCATTCCATTAGCTTAGCACCCGATCGTTTAGTATGTTGCTATTGCTTTCTTCATGACTTATACATGTTCCTATGACTATGAGATTGTGCAACTCCCGTTTACCGGAGGAACACTTTGTGTGCTACCAAATGCCACAATGTAACTAGGTGATTATAAAGGTGCTCTACAGGTGTCTCCAAAGGTACTTGTTGGGTTGGCGTATTTCGAGATTAGGATTTGTCACTCCGATTGTCGGAGAGGTATCTCTGGGCCCACTCGGTAATACACATCACTTAAGCCTTGAAAGCATTGCAACTAATGAGTTAGTTGCGGGATGATGTATTACGGAACGAGTAAAGATACTTGCCGGTAACGAGATTGAACTAGGTATTGAGATACCGACGATCGAATCTCGGGCAAGTAACATACCAATGACATAGGGAACAACGTATGTTGTTATGCGGTTTGACCGATAAAGATCTTCGTAGAATATGTAGGAGCCAATATGAGCATCCAGGTTCCGCTATTGGTTATTGACCAGAGACGTGTCTTGGTCATGTCTACATAGTTCTCGAACCCGTAGGATCCGCACGCTTAAAGTTCGATGACGGTTATATTATGAGTTTATGTGTTTTGATGTACCGAAGGTAGTTCGGAGTCCCAGATGAGATCGGGGACATGACGAGGAGTTTCGAAATGGTCGAGACGTAAATATTGATATATTGGACGACTATATTCAGACATCGGAAAGGTTCCGAGTGATTCGGGTATTTTCGGAGTACCGAGGAGTTACGAGAATTCACCGGGAGAAGTATTGGGCCTTATTGGGCCATACGGGAATAGAGGAGAGAGGCCAAAAGGAAGGATCCGCGTGCCCCCTTCTGGTCCTAATTGGACAAGGGGTGCAGCCCCTTTTTCCTTCTCACTCTCCCCTCTTTCCTTCTCTCCTACTCCGGAAAGGAAAGGGGAATCCTACTAGGACTTGGGAGTCCTAGTAGGACTCCCCACACTTGGCGCGCCCCCTCTAGGGCCGGCCTCTCCCTCCCTCCTTTATATACGGGGGCAGGGGCACCTCTAGACACAACAATTGATCTCTTGGATCTCTTAGCCGTGTGCGGTGCCCCCTCCACCATAATACACCTCGGTCATATCGTAGTGGTGCTTAGGCGAAGCCCTGTGTCGGTAGAACATCAACATTGTCACCATGCCGTCGTGCTGACGGAACTCTCCCTCAAAGCTTGGCTAGATCGGAGTTCGAGGGATGTCATCGAGTTGAACATGTGCAGAACTCGGAGGTTCCGTGCGTTCGGTACTTGATCGGTCGGATCGTGAAGACGTACGACTACATCAACCGCATTGTGATAACACTTCCGCTTTCGGTCTACGAGGGTACGTGGACACACTCTCCCCTCTCGATACTATGCATCACCATGATCTTGCGTGTGCGTAGGAAAATTTTAAAATTACTACGTTCCCCAACATTAAGTGGGGTCCCAGTGAACATAGTCAGAATGACTAAAGTGATGCTTAACCAAATCCTAAGTCTTCGAGCGAAGACAATGAGAGCAAATCTTATCCAGAGCTGGATAAGTCAGCTTTACTTGTAGCCCAAGTCAAGCTGCTGCGTGTGTTTGAAAACTGACCGCTGGGACATGTGTCAGTTCCTTAGTGACCCAGGGTCATTTCGGACAAATCAGGTCGGGTTTCCTAGTGGCTATAAATAGCCCACCCCCTACACCATAAATTGGTGGCTGCTCAGAGTTAGTGCATGGCTTTTGTCGTTTGAGAGCAACCCACCTCCGAAGCCTTTGAGAGAGAAATCCTTGCGAGGACAAAGCCCTAAATACCCAAAGACAAAGAGTGTTAGGCATCACTGAAGTCTTCCTGTCTGTGTGATCTGAAGACTTGTTACACTTGAGGACTGTGAATCCTCCAGCCGATTAGGCGTCGCATTCTGAGAATCCAAGAGTCATTGTGGATCATCGGTGAACGAAGTCTGTGAAGGTCTGGAACTCTACCTTGAAGACTTACCTGAGTGATTGGGCGAGGACTCTGTGTCCTTAGCTCAAGGGGAATAAGGTGAAGACACGGTCTTCTGAGTTAAATCTCAGCCTCCCTAACCAGACGTACAATTGTCACAGCAACTAGAACTGATCCAACAAATCCTTGTCTTCACCAAGCAATTGGTTCTATCCTTTCCTTCTCTTTATCAACAGTTGGTCCTTGTGAAGTCATTTCCTGCTTGCATTATTTGTTTGTCTTCACTGTGTGACTGTTTGTTCTGATTGGCTTCATACTATCTTCCATCCTGATCCATACTGCCTAGCTGCTATTAGTTTTCGTTCTTTCACTTCATTGTATACTTGACGATGGCTTGCTTAGTGTAGTCTACCTTCCGCTGCATGTTAATAGGTTCATTTCTATAGTTTGTCTTCGAAACTTCCATGTTTTGAAGACTTTCATAAAAATCGCCTATTCACCCCCCCTCTAGTCGATAACTAGCACTTTCAATCTCCTAGATAGATCTTGCGTGATCGTAGGAATTTTTTTGAAATTGCATGCTACGTTCCCCAACAACTTCTCCTATAGATAATGCTTATGATGATGCTAGTACCTTGCTTGATAATGATGATGTGCCACTTGGTGACTTTCTTGATGAAAAAATTGCTAGCGTAATACAATATGATGTTGTTGAATCTGATGATGAGGTTGAAACTGAATCTCCTGAAACACCTGCTAGAAGTATCCTTCCTAGATATGACTTGCCTAAGGTACCGGAAGGTTATGTTATGAATGAGGAGACAACTAGAGATATTCTTGCTTGAAGAGATAGAGATGATCTAGAGAAATTATTATGCAAGTATAAAGAAAAATCTCTGAATGCTAGAATGAAATGTGATCCTAAGTTTGCTACTTCACCTATCTTTATTGATGATAAGGATTATGAATTCTCTGTCGACCTAGAGTTAATTACTTTGGTTGAATCTGTTCCTTTCCATGGTTATGAAACTAAAATTGTTGTGGCACATCTTACTAAGTTGAATGACATATCCACTCTTTTTACTCATGATGAGAAAACTCGCTATTACTCTATTCTCAAATTATTTACATTCTCATTAAAGGGTGATGCTAAAGCTTGGTACAATACTCTTGCTCCTGGTTGTGAGCGTAGTCCCCAGGATATGATTTATTACTTCTCTGAAAAATATTTCCCTACTCATAAGAAACAAGCTGCTTTATAGGAAATATTTAACTTTGTGCAAATTAAAGAAGAGAGTCTCCCACAAGCTTGGGGGAGGCTTTGCCAGTTACTTAATGCTTTGCTTGATCATCCTCTTAAGAAAAATGAAATACTTGACATGTTCTATAATGGACTAACCGATGCTTCTAGGGATTTCCTAGATAGTTGTGTTGGTTGTGTTTTCAGGGAATGAACTGTTGGTCAAGCTGAAGAATTATTGAATAATATATTGAAAAATTATGATGATTGGACTCTTCCTGAGCCACCGCCTAAACCCACTCCGAAGAAGAGGGGTATATTATAGCTCGGTCCTGAAGATATGCAAGAGGCAAAGAAATATATGAAGGAAAAAGGTATTAAAGCGGGATGTAAAAAAAATTACCTCCTATTGAAGAAATACATGGGCTTAATAAACCACCACTGCCTAAGGTGGTAGAGGTAAATTCTCTAATGAAGTTCAATGATAATGACAATCCTCGCAATATGCACCATAGCCAATGCCTTTATGAGTTTGAAAATTACATTAGAAAACAAGATCACTTCAATGCAAATGTTATGAAACAACTAAAATACAATTCTAATATGATTGCTCGCTTGAGTGACTTGTTATTTAGAATCTCAAATGATGTTAGAGGTGTTGGAAAGCATGCTTCTATGGTTCAAACTCAATTAGAACAAGTTGTTAAATCACAAAGAGAATTGCTAGATGAAATGAATAATAATATACATGACTTTGCTGTTAGAGTTGCAACTAGAGGAGGTAAAATGACTTAGGAACCACTTTATCATGAAGGACACCCAAAACGAATTGAACAGGATTCACAAAGGAACAACACCACTGCACCTAGTCCTTCTAAAAATAAAAAGAAGAAGAAAAATGATAGGACTTTGCATGCTTCTAGTGAACCTGAAATAGAAAAACCTCCTGATAATGATAATGAAACGTCTATCTTGATGACCCACAAGTATAGGGGATCTATCATAGTCCTTTCGATAAGTTAGAGTGTCGAACCCAACGAGGAGCAGAAGGAAATGATAAGCTGTTTTCAGCAAGGTATTCTCTGCAAGCACTGAAATTGTAGGTAATAGATAGCTTTGTGATAAGATAATTTGTAACGAGCAAAAGTAACAAAAGTAAATAAAGTGCAGCAAGGTGGCCCAATCCTTTTTGTAGCAAAGGACAAGCCTGGACAAACTCTTATATAGAAGAAAGCGCTCCCGAGGACACATGGGAATTATCGTCAAGCTAGTTTTCATCACGTTCATATGATTCGCGTTCGGTACTTTGATAATTTGATATGTGGGTGGACCGGTGCTTGGGTGCTGCCCTTACTTGGAAAAACATCCCACTTATGATTAACCTCTATTGCAAGAATCCGCAACTACAACAAAAGTATTAAGGTAAACCTAACCATAGCATGAAACATATGGATCCAAATCAGCCCCTTACGAAGCAACGCATAAACTAGGGTTTAAGCTTCTGTCACTCTAGCAACCCATCATCTACTTATTACTTCCCAATGCCTTCCGCTAGGCCCAAATAATGGTGAAGTGTCATGTAGTCGACGTTCACATAACACCACTAGAGGAGAGACAACATACATCTCATCAAAATATCGAACGAATACCAAATTCACATGACTACTAATAGTAAGACTTCTCCCATGTCCTCAGGAACAAACGTAACTAGTCACAAAGCATATTCATGTTCATAATCAGAGGGGTATTATTGTGCATATAGGATTTGAACATATGATCTTCCACCAAGTAAACCAACTAGCATCAACTAGAAGGAGTAATCAACACTACTAGCAACCCACAGGTACCAATCCCAGACTTAGAGACAAGAATCGGATACAAGAGATGAACTAGGGTTTGAGAGGAGATGGTGTTGGTGAAGATGTTGATGGAGATTGACCCCCTCCCGATGAGAGGATCGTTGGTGATGACGATGGCGATGATTTCCCCCTCCTGGAGGGAAGTTTCCCCGACAGAACAGCTCAGCGGGAGCCCAAGATTGGTTCCGCCAAGGTTCCGCCTCGTGGCGGCGGAGTCTTGTCCCGAAAGCTTGCTTATGATTTTTTCCTCAACGAAAGACTCCATATAGCAGAAGATGGGCATTGGAGGGCCACCAGGGGGCCCACGAGGCAGGGGGCGCCTAGGGGGTTGGGCGCGCCCGCCACCCTCGTGGCTGGTGAGTGGCCCCCCTCTGGTACTTCTTGCGCTCAATATTTTTTATATATTCTGAAATGTGCTCATGTGAAGTTTTAGGACTTTTGGAGATGTGCAGAATAGGTCTCTAATATTTTCTCCTTTTCCAGCCCTGAATCCCAGTTGTCGGCATTCTCCCTCTTCATGTAAATCTTGTAAAATAAGAGAGAATTGGCATAAGTATTGTGACATAATGTGTAATAACAGCCCATAATGCAATAAATATCAATATAAAAGCATGATGCAAAATGGACGTATCAACTCCCCCAAGCTTAGACCTCGCTTGTCCTCAAGCAAAAGCCGAAATCGAAAAATATGTCCACATGTTTAGAGATAGAGGTGTTGATAAAAATAAAATATGGACATGAGGGCATCATGATCATTCTTAGAACAGCAGCTTATATAGTTATTGTCATATGATCTCTTATGCTAGAGTAATAATTCAATCACAATTTCAAATGTGAATCATAAACTTCGTTGAAAACTAACAAACTATAATCTCAGTCATTGGAGCAATTACAATTTATCATAACATAGGAAAGAGTCAATATAAGAGCTTTT
>NC_053024.1:230012873-230024846 GCF_003073215.2 Triticum urartu | reverse complement strand
AAGCAATAGCAACATACTAAACGATCGGGTGCTAAGCTAATGGAATGGGTCATGTCAATCAGATCATTCTCTCAATGATGTGATCTCGTTAATCAAATAACAACTCATTGTTCATGGTTAGGAAACATAACCATCTTTGATTAACGAGCTAGTCAAGTAGAGGCATACTAGTGACACTTTGTTTGTCTATGTATTCACACATGTATTATGTTTCCGGTTAATACAATTCTAGCATGAATAATAAACATTTATCATGATTATAAGGAAATAAATAATAACTTTATTATTGCCTCTAGGGCATATTTCCTTCAAAAAGCTGTTACTGAACTTCTAGCCTGGTACCTAAAGTTTCGTGCAACTGATTCCAGAACTTTGAGGTAAACTGGGTTCCTCTATCTGATACTATACTCCTCGGAACTCCATGTAAGCATACAATCCTGGTCATGTATATCTTGCCAACTTAGCACTGGTGTAAGTGGTCTTTACCGGGATGAAATGAGCTACTTTTGTCAACCGATCGACTACAACCCAAATCGAGTCATAGCCTGAACGAGTCCTGGGTAATCCCGAGATAAAATCCATGCCTAACTTATCCCACTTCCATTCGGGTATCGGCAATGGCTGTAGCAATCCTGCTAGCTTCTGATGCTCTGCCTTTACTCTCTGACATACATCACAAACTCCTACATACTCCGCAATATCCTTCTTCATTCCGGTCCACCAGAAAATATCCTTCAAATCCAAATACATCTTGGTATTTCCTGGGTGAATCGAATATGGTGATTTGTGTGCCTCTCGCAGAATTAGCTTCCTAATCTCCGGGTCATTGGGCACATAAACACGGTCTTCAAACCATAGGGTGTCGTGCTCATCCTCACAAAATCCTTTAGCCTTTCCTTCGCTTATTTTCTCCTTTATAGAGGCAATCTCCTTGTCAGTCTTCTGAGCTTCTCTGATTCTATCCATCAAAGTTCACTGAATCTCCAATGCTGCTACATAGCCTCTCGGAACTATTTCCAAACATAACTCTCAAAGATTTTCGGCTAACTCCCTTGGGATTTCTCCTGTCATTAATGTATTGACATGGCTCTTACGGCTTAATGCGTCAGCTACTACATTAGCCTTTCCGAGATGGTAATGCAATCTCATATCATAATCCTTGATGAGCTCCAACCATCTCCTTTGTCTGAGGTTTAACTCCTTCTGTGTGAAAATGTATTTCAAACTCTTATGATCCGTGTACACCTCAGAATGGTTTCCAATGAGGAAATGTCTCCATGTTTTCAATGCATGCACTACGGCTGCTAATTCCAAATCATGCGTAGCATAATTCAACTCATGAGGTTTCAGTTGTCTTGAGGCATATGAAACAACTCTCCCTTCCTGCATAAGCACTGCTCCAAGTCCTCGACGTGAAGCGTCGCAATACACCTCATAATCCTTGGTCTGGTCTGGCAAAATCAACACTGGTGAAGTAACCAAATGTTTCTTCAACTCCTGGAAACTAGCCTCACATTCCTTCGTCCATATGAACTTGGTATCCTTCTTCTAATAACTTCTGTCATAGGCTTTGCAATCTTGGAGAAATTCTCAATGAATCTTGTATTGATATTATAATATATTCTCAAATATATCTCTTGAGTACAAAACACAAAAAAGCAAAATAAAAAAAAAACCCAACCAAAATAACCCCACATAAACCACACAAACAACCAAACAACATAACAAACACAAATACCCACACACAAAAAAAAACGCATCCCCAAATACAATCCCACCTAAAATTGAAACAGCCCCCATCTACCCCATAAAAAAAAACAAAACTGGTATGTTACCTCTGCCCACCCAACAACCACCACCCACAATTAAAAAAATAAAAAAAAAAAACGAAAAGAACAAAAAATTCACCAAAAAACACGAACTGAAAAAAAAAAAAATCATAAACACTTCACAACTTTGAGAAATTCTCATAAACCTCCGGTAGTATCCTGCGAGTCCAAGAAAACTCCGGATCTCTCCAACGGTGTTGGGGCTTCCCACTTGGTCACGGTATCAACTTTAGCGGGATCTACTGCTATACCTTCTCCGGATATAACGTGTCCGAGGAATCCTACTTCCTTCAACCAAAACTCACATTTGCTGAAACTTGGCATATAATTGATGTTCTCTGAGCTTTCCAAGTACCAAACGCAAATGCTCCTTATGCTCCTCTTCATTCTTCGAATAAACCAGGATATCATCAATGAACACTACGACGAACTTATCCAAAAACTCCATAAACACTTTGTTCATCATGTTCATAAAATATAGGCGCGTTAGTCAGACCAAATGACATAACGGTATACTCATTACAGCCCATACCTGGTGGTAAAAGCGTCTTGTCGGAATATCCTGTTCTCGAATCTTCAACTGGTGGTATAACTGACTTAGGAATAATAACCTATTCTCGAATTCTTCAAACATAGGTGACCAATCCCATGATTGCAGAATCGATCTTTGAGAAAATCACTTAAAATACAATCCTTGCAAAATCGATCAAACAGATCATTGATCATTGGTAGTGGGTACTTGTTCTTGATGAGTTACTTCATTCAATCCATGATAATCAACAACCATCCTTAACGATCCATCCTTCTTCTCCACTAGAAGTACTGGCGATCCCCAAGGCGAAGAACTTGGGCGAATATACCTTTATCCAGTAACTCCTTAATCTGCTTCTTAATTTCCACCAAATCCTTTGCAGGCATCCTGTATGGTCTCTTCGATATTGGCCCTGTGCCTGGCAATAGCTCAATCAAAAACTCAATATCTCTATCTGGTGGCATGCCTGGCAACTCTTCTGGAAATACATCAGGGAAATCCCTTACCACTGGTACTTCCTCCTGCACAACTCCTGTTAAGCAATTTACTTGAGTCCCTTTTGGCACATGTCGGGATACATACTTGATCCTTCTCCCTTCTGGGGTGGTAAGCAAAATTGTCTTACTGGCGCAATCGATGTTTCCTCCGTACATCGACAGCCAATCCATACCCAGAATTACAATCCAACACTTGTGATTCTAAAATGATTAAATCCGAAAACAAACACAAAAAACGAAAGTAAACGGTGAAATTGACTTACTAGCACATTCAATATTCCCTTCATACTTTGATAACCAATCCATGCCTAATATCACATCCAATCCTTGGGATTCCAATACTATTAGGTCTGAGGGAAAAACATAGTTACCAATCCTTAATGGTAACCGATCACACCATAGACTAGCCATATATTCTGCTCCAGGCGAGGTTACTAACATGGGTGACCTAAGGGCTTGGGTTGGCAGTTTATACTTATCCACAAATCCCCTTGATATGTATGAATGCGATGCACCAGTATCAAAAAGAACGAGTGCAGTAAATGACTTAACCAAAAACTTACCGATTACTGCATCCGGCTGCTCTTCAACCTCCTCATAACGTGGTTCACCTGTCCCCTGTTGAAAGGGTTCGGCTTCTTCCCAGAGCTTCCATTGCCATTTCCATTCTGAGATTCAGGACATTCATTGGCATAATGTCCGGTCTTCTGGCACTTAAAGCAAGTGACTTGGCTCAGGTCTCTCTTGGCTGGGGTTGATGGGTTGGTGCGGTTCTGGCCGTTGCTTCCTCCATTCCCATTACCATTCTTGGTGCCATTGTGATTGTGCGAGCTACCTCCTCCATGGGTATGCTGAAAATGTCCTCCCGGTCTAGGGGTAAAACGTGGCTTCTGCTGAGCTCCTGAATTGTACTTTCCTTGTCCATACTTCCTCTTGCGATTCTCAATCTTGCTGCTGCTTCCCTTCAATCATAAGAGCACGATCTACCAACTCCTGGTAGTTGTTGAAGGTTGCTACCATCAACTGCATGCTCAACTCATCATTCAGTCCTTCCAGAAACTTCTCCTGCTTAGCTGCATCCGTAGCAACGTCATTTGGGGCATAACGTGCTAGCTTACTAAAGTCCTCCACATACTGGCCAACTGTCCGTCCTCCTTGGCGCAAGTTGCGAAACTCTCGCTTCTTCATGGCCATAGCTCCTGCTGAAACATGGGCAGTACGAAAGCCTGCTGAAACTGGTCCCATGTGACAGTGTCGACAGGGAAAGTGGCTGTGAAATTCTCCACCATGATGTTGCGGGTCCTTCAAGCTGATGTGCGGCAAACTTCACCTTCTCCGCATCTGTGCATCCTGTTGTGGTCAACTCTCTAGCTGTCTTGCGGAGCCAATCATCTGCTACTATCGGCTCGGTGCTACTGGAAAACACCGGCGGATTCAGCCTAAGAAAACGGGCTAAGTGGTCAACAGGTGGTGGTGGTGGTGGGTTGTTGTTGTTGTTCCCCTGATTCTGATTCTGGACTAGCAACTGCATCAATGTGTTCTGCTGCTGGAATCAACTGGGTGAGCTCCGGTGGAAAGGTAAATCCGGGGTCACGTCTCGCAGGCATCTGAGGGTTTAGAAAAGATGAGATGTAATAATAGAGGGGTCTAAAGAGAAAACACTACCCATATGCACATGAGGCAAAATCAAACAATTCACTTCATTCAATCAAACAAGGGCATACAATCGATCTAACTATCGCAAAAGTGCTCAGACTACTATATTTACATGGTGGACTACTACTACTGATGAGGTGGTCTACTAGAAATATTCTTCGGTTGCAGACTCCATGATATCTGCTCCGGCTTCATCAACATAGTCATCATCGCTATCATCTGGGTCCGAGTCGGTGTCGTCGATGATGATGTAGTCTTCCGGGCAAATCTCCTTGGGTTCTTCGTCATCATCTACTGGTGTAGGGCCTCCCATAAATATCGATCTTCATTGTTAGAGTCGGCATTCTTATCCACTAATACTTCAATTTCCTCTTCATAATCTTCACGTGTAGCCTTGAGTTCTTCCTCCAGTTCCTTGATTCTTGTCCTTGCCTTCTTCAGAGTCTATCATGTCGGCGCACATCTGGTTCTCCTGACGTCGAATGTGCTGGTTTAACTCCTGGATAAAAGCTGCAATTGATCTATCCTTCTGGTTGCTGATCATCTCCCAGTGCTCATCTCGGCGCCCACAAATCTGGTAGATAGTATCCTTGAGATCATTGCGGTAGACTTCTCCAATGCGTCCCATGGCGATGTGAGCTGCCATGCTCTTTCCTAGACCCAAGTTAGGAATCAAAAGAAAACTCTATGGGCTCAGTGACTGGCATGAACGTCCTTCCTGGAACTTGAACTTGAATCATCCAGCGCTCTTCTTCAGGTAAAGTGGCGTTGTAGGTTCCCGGTGAAGCTTGGTACTCCTATGTTCAGATATCTAGTGACTTCCTTCAAATGACGTCCAAAGGGTGTATCTTCATCCGGTTGAGTGAACTTGTTCCTTGCATCCGCCATCCTAAAAGAGTAGAAGATGAGAAGTCAGAAAGAGAAGAGAGTGAGTAGTGATCTAGGTCTTTAGCTTAGTGGTCGTGTCCTACAGTCAGCGTGTGCTCTGATACCATCTTGTAGCGACCAGACCTCAAACGGTCCAATCTCTATGCTCAGGTGTCATCCCTGGATCAGTAATGCTGACACCACACAGTACTTGAAGGATTTATAACAGAGTAGCAATCACACACTTATTACATCGAGTGTCTCAAAAGAGAACTTATTACAATAAATATGGCTTAAGGCCATCTAATAACGATAACAGCGGAAGGCTTGGAAGATAAGTGAGTCCATCAACTCCAACGGCATCACTGAGTATAGAACCACGACCTAAAAACTCCTTAATCATCGTCTGAAAAGTCTGCAACATGAACGTTGCAGCCCGAAATGGGTCAGCACATGGAATATGCTGGCAAAGTAACACATAGAGAGTAATGGAATGAAACAGCTATCTATATGCATATTTGGCTGGTGGAAAGCTCTATGGTTACAGTTTTGCGTAAAGCCAATTTTTCCCTACTGCAAAGGAATAAATTTTATTTAACTATCATGGTGGTTGTTAAACATTGAGAATGGTTGACAGCATTCTCAATCCCAATTAAGCATCATCATTAAACAAAACCCAACAAAATTAAATTTTAGAGTAACATGTTGAGATTCACATGATAATCCAGGTACTAGATACTCAAGATGTCCATAACCGGGGACACGGCTAATCATGATTAGTTTATACACTCTGCAGAGGTTTGCGCACTTTTCCCCACAAGACTCGATCGCCTCCGTTTGGTTTCTCGCACTACATGGTGTTTGAGAAGACGGATGACCGAGACATAGTCTTTCAGAAGCGCTAGCACCTTACGATCGGGTAGACCGTTACACCTACTTTCCCCTACATCTGCTAGTCTACCACTGTAAGAGTTCGCACAACTTAATCAACTATGCTAGAGCCCATAATAGCTTGTGGCTGCACACGGAAGTTTCTAGCATGAATAATCTCATGATCCCTTTGAGCCTGGGTGGCGGTCCATAAAGAAAACAGGCAATCCTGGAATACCCAGGTACCTCAATCCACCCAGATGTGTGTTTAAGTTGCCACCTTAAATAAACCATTAATTAACAATCTCACATCTGTCATGGATACACTCACCCAATCCACGTCTACTAGCATAGCATGGCATAATAAGCAAACGTAGAAGTAACTCCCAAAGGTTTGATAATAAACAGGTAATAGGTACTACCTCAACTACTTCCCAAACCCACAATTTAATTAGATCCTAATCATGCAATGTGTGAGGATTGATCTAATGCAATAAAACTGGGTAGTGGGAAACATGATCAAAGTGTTACTTGCCTTGCTGATGATCCGGGAAACCTAGCGATTCGAAGTAGCAAGCGGCGCACTCCGGGTACTCTATCGCAAACAAACAAGCATACAATAAGTACTCAACTAATGCACAGGTAAAACTCAAATAAGAGATCTAACCAGAAAGTTCAACTTAAGAACTCCGGTTGGCAAAAAGAATCAAATCGAACGAAGCAACGAAAGACAAACGGCAAAAGAAACAGGCTTCGTTTACTATTCTGGATCTAGGGCAATTTTTACAGTGAAAAACTTGTTTGAGTTGGTTAAAGAAAGAGGGTTTCGAGACGAAACTCCAGGCGCTTGAATCGCCTGATTCCGATAAACGAGCGAAAAGTTAGACTAAAACGAAAATCGGATCAGAAATCGCGATCTGAAAAAACGCGGATTTAATCCGAGAAAAAGAAAAACGACGAACGTTCGTTAAAACGAACGAACGGACGAACGCTCGCTAATTAAATAAACCGGAAAACGATCTATTTAAAAAAACGAAAAAAAAAACGAACAAAACCGTCGAAAAACCGAACGGTTTTTTCGGGAAAAACCGGCGGCGGCGAGGTCTACCTCCGGCGACGGATCCGGCGGGCGGCGGTGGTCCGGCGGGTGGCGGCTGGGTTGGGGGTCCGGCTGGGCCTCCCCGGCTTATAAAGCCGGACGGGCCTAGTGTCCGGGTCGGACACGGCCCGTTAGGTCGGTTGCGTTTTTTTATAAATAGTTACGCTAAAAACAAAAGGAATACTAAACGGACTCCAAAAATCCCGAAATAAATTTTCCCCGGCTTCTAAAATCAAGCCGCACAGGATGAACATTTATTTGGGGCCTAAATGCAATTTTGAGCGCACTTTTTCCTAAATTCAAATAAAATAGCAAATAAAACCAAAATAAATCTTATTTGATTTTTTATTAAATCCTCAATATTTCTTTATTTTGGGAAAGTCATTTTATTCCCTCTCTCATATTTTTGTAATAGAAATAATTGAAGATAAAATAAATAAAATCAAAAGATCCTATTTTCAAAATTTGAGACAACTCAAATATGAAAATAACGAAATCCCCAACTCTCTCCGAGGGTCCTTGAGTTGCGTGAAATTTCTAGGATCAACCAAAATGCAATAAATATGATATGCAATGATGATCTAGTGTATAACATTCCAAATTGAAAATTTGGGATGTTACATCTGGACTGCTGCTTATTTTTTCTATTTTTCTAAATATTCCAAAACGGAGAAATATTGCCTTAAAAATTGTTTTGGAGTCGGTTTACTTACCGTACCACATACCTATTCCTTTTCGGAGTCTGAAACGTTCCGGAAAGTGTCCCTTTATGTATTCCTCCGGGGTTACGGTTTCAATAACATTGGTTTCAACATTTATGGGATTACCTAAGATATAGTGTTTGATTCTTTGACCGTTCACCACCTTCGGATTTGTGCCTTCGAAGTTGTTGATTTTTATGGCACCGGAACGGTAGACCTCCTCGATAACGTAAGGACCTTCCCATTTAGAGAGAAGTTTTCCTGCAAAAAATCTTAAACGAGAGTTGTATAGCAATACATAATCACCTACATTAAACTCACGCTTTTGTATCCTTTTGTCATGCCATCTTTTAACTTTTTCTTTAAACAACTTGGCATTTTTGTAGGCTTGGGTTCTCCATTCATCAAGTGAGCTAATATCAAATAACCTCTTCTCACCGGCAAGTTTAAAATCATAATTAAGTTCTTTAATAGCCCAATAAGCCTTGTGTTCTAGTTCGAGAGGTAAGTGACATGCTTTTCCATAGACCATTTTATACGGAGACATACCCATAGGATTTTTATATGCAGTTCTATAGGCCCATAATGCATCATCTAGTTTCTTGGACCAATTCTTTCTAGACCTATTAACAGTCTTTTGCAAAATTAATTTGAGTTCTCTATTACTCAATTCTACTTGACCACTAGACTGAGGGTGATAAGGAGATGCAATTCTATGATTAACATCATATTTAGCAAGCATTTTACGGAAAGCACCATGAATAAAATGTGAACCACCATCAGTCATTAAATATCTAGGGACTCCAAATCTTGGAAAAATAACTTCTTTAAGCATTTTAATAGAAGTGTTATGATCAGCACTACTAGTTGGAATAGCTTCTACCCACTTAGTAACGTAATCAACAGCAACTAAAATATGTGTATATCCATTAGAGGAAGGAAAGGGTCCCATATAGTCAAAGCCCCAAACATCAAATGGTTCAATAACGAGTGAATAGTTCATAGGCATTTCTTGACGTCTACTAATATTACCAATTCTTTGACATTCATCACAAGATAAGACAAACTTACGGGCATCCTTGAAGAGAGTAGGCCAATAAAAACCAGATTGCAATACCTTATGTGCAGTTCTATCTCCAGCATGGTGTCCTCCATAAGCTTCGGAGTGACACTTGCGTAGGATCTGTTCCTGTTCATGCTCAGGTACACAACGTCTAATAACACCATCTACTCCTTCTTTATAAAGATGTGGGTCATCCCAAAAGTAATGCCTCAAATCATAGAAGAACTTTTTCTTTTGCTGGTATGTGAAACTAGGTGGTATAAACTTAGCAACAATGTAATTAGCATAATCAGCATACCATGGAGCAGTATGAGAAGCATTTATGACATTTAATTGCTCATCAGGAAAGCTATCATCAATAGGTAGTGGGTCATCAAGCACATTTTCTAACCTAGACAAGTTGTCTGCAACGGGGTTCTCAGCTCCTTTTCTATCAACAATATGCAAATCAAATTCTTGTAGTAAGAGAACCCATCTAATAAGTCTAGGTTTAGCATCTTTCTTTTCCATAAGATATTTAATAGCAGCATGATCAGTGTGAATAGTTACTTTAGAATCAACAATATAAGGTCTAAACTTATCACAAGCAAATACAACTGCTAAGAATTCTTTTTCAGTAGTAGCATAGTTTCTTTGAGCATTGTCTAGAGTTTTACTAGCATATTGAATAACATTTAGTTTCTTATCAACTCTTTGTCCTAGAACAGCACCTACAGCATAATCACTAGCATCACACATAATTTCAAAGGGTAAATTCCAATCAGGTGGCTGAACAATAGGTGCAGAGATCAATGCTTTCTTAAGTATTTCAAATGCTTCTACACAATCATCATCAAAGACAAATGGTATATCTTTTTGTAATAAATTAGTCAGAGGCCGAGAATTTTTGAGAAGTCCTTAATGAACCTCCTATAAAAACCGGCATGACCAAGGAAACTTCTTATACCTTTGATGTCCTTGGGACATGGCATCTTTTCAATAGCATCAACCTTGGCTTTATCAACTTCAATACCTCTTTCAGAAACTTTATGCCCCAAGACAATACCTTCATTAACCATAAAGTGGCACTTTTCCCAATTCAAGACAAGATTAGTTTCTTCACATCTCTGCAAAACTCGATCAAGGTTGCTCAAGCAATCATCAAAAGAAGATCCATAGACGGAAAAGTCGTCCATGAAAACCTCACAAATCTTTTCACAAAAGTCAGAGAATATAGCCATCATGCATCTTTGAAAGGTAGCAGGTGCATTACATAAACCAAAAGGCATACGTCTATAAGCAAAAGTACCAAAAGGGCATGTAAAAGTAGTCTTTGATTGATCTTTGGCTGACACAGGTATTTGAGAGAAACCAGAATAACCATCTAGAAAGCAAAAATGTGTATGTTTGGACAATCTTTCTAGCATTTGATCGATAAAAGGTAAGGGGTAATGATCCTTTTTAGTAGCCTTATTTAATTTGCGGAAATCAATTACCATCCTATAACTGTAATAATTCTTTGAGGAATCAATTCATCTTTATCATTAGGAACAACAGTAATACCTCCCTTCTTAGGGACACAATGGACAGGGCTTACCCACTGACTATCAGCAACGGGATAAATTATACCTGCCTCAAGGAGCTTTAGTATCTCCTTTCTTACCACTTCTTTCATTTTAGGATTCAGTCAGCGTTGATGATCACGAACTGGTTTAGCATCTTCTTCCAAATTAATTTTATGTTGACATAGAGTGGGACTAATGCCCTTAAGATCATCAAGAGTATACCCAATAGCAGCACGGTGCTTCTTCAGAGTTTTCAATAATCTCTCTTCCTCATGCTCTGAAAGGTTAGCACTAATAATAACAGGATATATCTTTTTCTCATCAAGATAAGCATATTTAAGAGTATCAGGTAACAGTTTAAGCTCAAACACGGGATCACCCTTGGGTGGAGGAGGATCCCCTAGGATTTCAACAGGCAAATTGTGTTTCAGAATAGGTTCCTGTTTAAAGAATACTTCATCTATTTCCCTTCTTTCATTCATAAACATGTCATTTTCATGGTCTAGCAAATATTGTTCTAAAGGATCACTAGGAGGTACGGCAATAGAAGCAAGACCAATAATTTCATCCTTACTAGGTAATTCTTCTTCAACGGTGTTGTCTACTAAATTTAGAGAAATTAAATTCATGAGTCATATCATCTAAACCGATAGTAACAACATCTCTTTTGCAATCTATGGTAGCATTAACAGTGTTTAAGAAGGGTCTACCAAATATAATGGGACAAAAGCTATCTTGTGGGGAACCAAGAACAAGAAAATCAGCAGGATATTTAGTTTTCCCACACAAGACTTCAACATCTCTAACAATTCCCATTGGTGAAATAGTATCTCTATTGGCAAGTTTAATTGTGACATCAATATCTTCCATCTCAGCAGGTGCAATATCATGCATAACTTCTTTGTATAAGGAATAAGGTATTGCACTAGCACTAGCACCCATATCACATAAGCCATGATAACAATGATCTCCTATTTTAACAGAAATAACAGGCATGCCTACCACAGGTCTAGGTTTATCTTTATCACGGGGTTTAGCAATTCTAGCAGTTTCATCACAGAAATAAATAACATGCCCATCTATATTATCAGACAAGAGATCTTTAACAATAGCAATATTAGGTTCAACTTTAACTTGCTCAGGAGGTGTATATGTTTTAATATTGCTTTTACGAACCACAGTTGAAGCTTTAGCATGATCCTTTATCCTAACAGGGAAAGGTGGTTTCTCAACATAAGAAGTAGGAACAATAGGATCATTATAAGTGATAGTCTTTTCTTCAACTTTAATAGGTGCAGCTACTTTTACTTCTATG